>NW_028261390.1:67156369-67265771 GCF_051295495.1 Thamnophis sirtalis | reverse complement strand
GGTATATGTACTGATTTTACAGTGGTAGAGAGTAACTTGATTCTGTACCTAATAACGATATATAATATGGGTAGTCCTCAACCTACAACCACAAACCCAAAGATTATGTTGAGTGAGAAATATATTAACTGAGTTTTGCCCCATTTTATGATTTTACTTCATTTGTTCAGTGAATCTCTGCAGTTGTTAAGTTAGTAATGTGGACATTAAGTGAAACAGCCAAACTGGCACAAAAAAAAACCCCAGACCATTTTGGTCCATTTTTGACCAAAAAAATGCATCCCCCCAAATATGGCCTGGCAAAACAGCCAAAGAAATGGCCAAAAACAACCTGGAAAATAGTGTGAAAACAGCCCAAAATCAGCCAAAAAGGACCAAAAAACAGGCATGTGCATGCCAGCCAGATGCTCTTTGGAGGGCACAAATGCACAAAGTTTGGTCACTTGGTGCCAAAAAGATTGACCATCATTACACTAGACCAGTGTTTCTCAACCTTGGCAATTTGAAGATGTCTGGACTTCAACTCCTAGGAATTCCCCAGCCAGCGAATGCTGGCTGGGGAATTCTGGGAGTTGAAGTCCAGACATCTTCAAGTTGCCAAGGTTGAGAAACACTGCACTAGATCATACTGGCTCTGGGGATTCCTGGGGAGTTCAGAGATATTTCTTCAGAGATAGGTCTAAGCATGTTGTCCAATACCACAATGAAGAACTTTGCTATTAATTTTCTCCTGGATGTTGCAATCCTTGGCCTAAAATCTTTCGATTTCCTAGTTATAGTAGCTTCCAACTCAATACTAACCAAGTCTTCTACTCACTTTACTTTTCTCTCATTAGTCAAGGTCATTCACTGTTCATTAGTCTATCAAGTGTTTTTTCTCTCTCTCCTAGTGTTAAGGTATTATCTTAAGATGCCACTCAAGGATTAAGGAGAAATATAATTATCCTCAATAAACTCCTGTTATCTCTTTCTACTCAAAGAAGGGAATTTTAATTAATGTTAATTTTCTCTTCAAAATAGACTTATGAGGTAGGAGAAGAATTCTGATCGATGGGAAATCCCATGAGAAGCTAGAGAAAATTTGACAGTCTTGTTGAGTGTTTTAAGTTTGGATTATTATTTTTTTATTGTTCCACCTTTTTTTTTTCTTTGCAGTGCACCATATATGTGGTGTTCCACTCTTCCATATGACTGCATATATATCCTGTTGTGCCATACGGCCATACTGGCTTCTACCGTACAGCACAGTTGAATTGCCATAGTAACAGCTTCAAAGTAATCCACAAGGGGGCTCCCTTGGGTAAGGGAGAAATCCAACATTAGAAATTACATTTGGTCTGGACATTTCCCCCCTATAAATAAATACCCGGGCAATGATGGGTTATCAGCTAGTTTAAAATAAATAAAAAATATTTTAATTTTTGCCATTCACATTTCATCTTCTTTTGCATCCTTTCTTTAATGATTCTCTTCCACCGTTTTTTTGGCATTAGTGTAACTCTTGTCCTGCAGTGAGTTGGCCATGGGAACTTGTCTGTGGCGAGTTAGCTGGGTTCAGTTGGCCATGGCAAGTTGGCCATGGCGAGTTGGCCATGGCGAATTCTCATAGACCCTTATTTGGATTGTTGTTGTAGTTGTTAATTGCGAAGTCATGTCTGACCCATCACAACACCATTGACCATGTTCCTCCAGGCCTTCCAATCCTCTAGCATTCTCTGGAGTCCGTTTAAGCTCACACCTATTGCTTCAGTGACTCCATCCAGCCACCTCCTTCTCTGTCGTCCCCTTCTTCTTTTGCCCTCCATCGTTCCCAGCATGAGGCTCTTCTCCAGTGAGTCCTTCCTTCTCATTAGGTTGCCAAAGTACTTGAGTTTCATCTTCAGGATCTGGCCTTCTAAAGAGTAGTCATGGTTGATCTCCTCTAGGACTGACCAGTTGGATCGCCTTGTGGTCCAAGGGACTCGCAGGAGTCTTCTCCAGCACCATAGCTCAAAGGCCTCAATTCTTTGGCACTCAGCCTACCTTATGGTCCAACTTTCACAGCCATCCATTGCAACTGGGAAAATCATAGCCTTGACTAGACACACTTTTGTTGGCAGGGTGATGTCTCTGCTTTTTAGTATGCTGTCTAGATTTGCCATAGCTTTCCTCCCCAGGAGCAAGCTTTTTTTAAAAAAAAAATCTTATTTGGATACTCCTTTGAAACATCTCTTTTTATTTAAGGAGTTTTGAGCACTTAATTTATAACACAAATAGGCCATAACTGACCTTAGGGAAGTCAAACAGATAAGCTAAAGCAGTTCAAGTTTTTATTCTCACATGGAAAAGTCTTAAGAACCAAGAAGTTAAAAAAAAAAACCTGTCATCACAAGTTTTAGGAAATGAAGTTGTATTGATCTGAATATTTACTGTTCCATAAATTTTAGGTCATTTTTCTAGGACAAGGTCATCCTAAATTCAGTTCACTTAACAGAAAAATGAACACCAAAGTCCAGAGATATGACAAAGTTAACGCCAGAAAGTCTCAGTGTCAAATTGTTTAATGAACCAGAGATCAAGCTAAGCTGTCTCAGATCGATAATGTTTCATTTGCTTGGCCCTACTCAAGTTCTTTTCTTAATCCTAGAAGTTGTTAACTCTGCCTAAGCACATACCGTGTATATAAAGACAATCTGACTATATAAATCAGGACTAATTCTTAGTATCCAAATGGGTTGACCTGTTTGTGTTCTGGATTCCTTTTTAAAAGCGGCAGTATGAATTCGGAGCTACAAATATTTGTCATGTATTCCACAGGGCTAACAACCCAAGTATTTGTTCTGGAATCAAAGCCAAATGAAACTTCCACATCATGCTTTCATTAAGGCATAGAATGAAGATGTAGAGATTTCCACCCTAGCCAGTGATGGAATTCAAATAATTTAACATCCGGTTCTCTGCCCTAATGACCAGATGGGTGGGCATCAGAGGTGGGTTCCTACCGGTTTGCACCAGTTTGGTAGAACCGGTTCGTCAAATCTACCAAACCAGTTAGAAGAGGTTCCACCAGTGGACCCGGAAACCAGGCCAGACCTACAGAAGAGGTTCCAATTTTTTTTGAAACCCACCACTGGTGGCCATGGTCAGGGGGTGTGACAGGCAACACTCATCCTCCTGCACCCCCCCTCCAGGAGCAAAAATGAGGCCCAGTAGGCCTCCCTGCAGCCTCCTGGGAGAAAAAATGGGCTGTGGGGGACTCCTCGAATGGGTGAAGGGGTGGGGCCAGTTAGCAATTTAATCTGAGCCCCAACCAGCCCGAACCAGCTGAATGCCACCACTGAGCCGAGCTAAGCTTATCAAATGCAAGTCTTCCACTAATGGTAATAGCACCCTGTCTTTATCAGTTTAATCACATTTGCTTCAAACGATACACAAACTTGCTCTAAGAGCAGTTATCCAAGCAGCTTGCTAATAATCTGTAGTCTTTAAAACTTAGTCCAACTTGTAATTTAATATAACGTTGCCAAAAAACCTACCAAGTTAAAGATAAATGTGGAGTGCTGGCAAACAGCCAGGATCTGCAGTGGGTGAGGAGATCAATTAAAGGAATAAAATTGCAACATATGCATCAACATATGGTTCTGGATCAAAAGGGATAGAGAGATATTGTAAAAAGTGTTTTTGCAAACTAGCGTTTCAAAGAACAGAAAACCATATGTATTAAATAGACTCAGTAACTCTAACATCCTTCATAAATAAGCACACATTCCATACTTGGGAATATAGTTCCTAACAATTGAGATTCTTCAGTCTTTGTTTCCTTCCTAGAAACTTCATTGTTTTATGAATTTTAGCCAATACAGACTAACTCCCCAATCATTATCCTCCTATGGATTGAGCCTCTAACGAAGAATGAAAGACAGGCAGTATTTTCAACATCTGTTGAGGTATGAATTTGTCTCATTAAAAACATCCATTTTTTTTAGCAAGTGAATTGATAAAATAAGAAGCTCCCCTTTTATATTTCACCTGCATTGCAAATAATCAATGTTTATCTGAATTCTCAGATGATAGAACTGAACTGATGGCTTCGTCTACACCTATCTCTCTTTCCAAATATGGAAGGGCAGTAAGGGAAGAGTTCTATTTGATATACTCAAAACCTTACAAGTTTCCAATGCATTTGGTCCAGAATGAAAACCTAATATATCATACAGCAATTTTAGGTGGATTATAATTTCCAGATTGTTTATCTCCAGGGAAAAAAAAAGTTCTCGTGAGAACAAGAATTTAATTTTAGTTCCTTTACCATATCAACCATGTAAATAGAACGGAACGGAACAGAACAGAACAGAATAGAATAGAGGAAGGGAAGGGAAGAGAATAGCAATAGCAATGGCAGTTAGACTTATATACCACTTCATAGGGCTTTCAGCCTCTCTAAGCGGTTTACAGAGTCAGCATACCACCCCCACAGTCTGGGTCCTCATTTCACCCACCTCGGAAGGATGGAAGGCTGAGTCAACCTTGAGCCGGTGAGATTTGAACAGCCGAACTGCAGAACTGCAGTCAGCTGAAGTAGCCTGCAGTGCTACATTTAACCACTGCACCACCTCGGCTCTAAAGAGAAGAGAAGGGAAGAGAAGGGAAGGGAAGGGAAGGGAAGGGAAGGGAAGGGAAGGGATGGGATGGGATGGGATGGGATGGGATGGGATGAAATAGACTAGACTAGACTAGACTAGACTAGACTAGAATAGACTAGAATAGAATAGAATAGAATAGAATAGAATAGAATAGAATAACAGAGTTGGAAGGAACCTTGGAGGTCTTCTAGTTCGACCCCATGCTCAGACAGGAAACCCTATACCACTTCAGACAAATGGATATCCAATCTCTACTTAAAAACCTCAAGTGATGGAGCATTCACAACTGCGAGGTGGCGCAGTGGTTAAATGCAGCACTGCAGGCTACTTTAGCTGACTGCAGTTCTGCAGTTCAGCTGTTCAAATCTCACCGGCTCAGGGTTGACTCAGCCTTCCATCCTTCCGAGGTGGGTAAAATGAGGACCCGGATTGTTGTTGGGGGCAATATGCTGACTCTGTAAATCGCTTAGAGAGGGCTGAAAGCCCTATGAAGCGGTATATAAGTCTAACTGCTATTGTTATTGCTATTCTGGAGGCAAGTTGTTCCACTGATTAATTGTTCACACAGTTAGGAAATTTCTCTTTAGTTCTAGGTTGCTTCTCTCCTTGATGAGTTTCCATCCATAGCTTCTTGTCCTGCCTTGAGACACTTTGATGCTTCCCAGACATTTTTCCTTTCTCCGATTTTTGCAGAGGAAAATTGCTTCATTTACTTTCAAGAAATCAGATGGATCTGCAGAATCTCAGTGGCAATTAAAAATGGTGAGAAAAAGTTGCTATATTAAGAGGATTTATGTCCATACAGCTGAGTGATACATTTCAGATACTGAAGGTCACTATATAATTATGAGTTTTGAAAATGGGGAGATAGTCACATGACCTTTATTAATCTTTCATGTTCTAATTCCGCATGAACCAAACGTTCTTCATGGTTTTTCATCCTGTTTCTTTTTTAGCTTACAGCTGTGCCATGCAATGATCCCTCGAGATTTTTAATTTAATAGTAGAGATTTCGTTCAATCAAAATAATGTTTCTAAAAAAAGAAAGACGAGTTCAGAACTGAAGCCTCCACCATGCTTATATTCTGGAATTTGCTCGCTATATAGAAACAATCAAAAGTGTTTGTATGAAAAAGGAAACAAAACTGGAAAAAAATAACTCTTCTCAATATGTCTATGCTGTAGAATGTATGCTGTAGCTGCAGTTAAAAATATATATGACTCCATGTTTAACAGTTTTAAAGTCCTTTCCCATGTTTAGGAGAACAAGTATATGGACTTCATAAAATGGCAAGGGAAAATCTTGCTTTGCCTGAAAAAGATTTACTATATATCAAAGGTGATATTCAGCCAGTTCTGACCTGTTCTGGAGAACCGGTAGCAGAAATTTTGAGTAGTTCGGGGAACCGGCAAATGCCAACTCCAGCTGGCCCTGCCCCCCGATCTATTCACTGCCTCCTGAGTCCCAGCTGATCAGCTGGGTCTTCTTTTGTTGTCCTGCACAGGAGAACAGAGCTGGGAAGCAGGTTAGTGGGGTGGGAAGGGAATGGATGTTTTACAGTATCCTTCCCCTGGAGTGGGGAGGGAATGCGGATTTTGCAGTATCCTTTCCATGGAGTGGGATGGGAATAGAGATTTTACAGTCTCCTTCCCCTGGCATGGGAAGGGAATGGAGATTTTACAGTATCCTTCCCCTGAAGTGGGAAGAGAATGGAGATTTTACAGTATCCTTCCCCTGGAGTGGGAAGGGAATGGATATTTTACAATGTCCTTTCCCTGGAGTGGGAAGGGAGGGGAGATTTTACAGTATCCTTCCCCTGGAGTGGGGAGGGAATGGAGATTTTACAGTAGCCTTCCCCTGAAGTGGGAAGAGAATGGAGATTTTACAGTATCCTTCCCCTGGAGTGGAAAGGGAATGGATATTTTACAATGTCCTTCCCCTGGAGTGGGAAGGAAGGGGAGATTTTACAGTATCCCTCCCCTGGAGTGGGGAGGGAATGGGGATTTTGCAGTATCCTTCCCCTGCCACACCCACCAAGCCACGCCCACGGAACCGATAATAAAAATGTTGAATCCCACCACTGCTATATATCCAATAAAAAATATAACAACCAAGCTTTTTTCTATTCTGGTTTGCCTCTAGACCATGCGGACTTCAATTCCCAAAATTGCCCAGACACCATTACTATTCCTGAGAATTCTGGAAATTAAAGGAATACATTTGGAGGACAAAAAGGGTTGGGGAGATTATTCTGAATTCCTGCATAACTAAATTAAGTGCAAAAGTCTAAACCACTGTGCAAGATATCTTCAGATCATGCCATATGCCCCAAAATGTATCATGTTTCTTTCGTACCACTTCTTAGATATGTGATCTGCACTTGGAAACACAAACCAAAGTGTGTTCTGTCTCTGCCTCTGACACAGAGCCTTCCCCAAACTCGCCCTCGTTCCTCCCCAACCTCCTCACTGTTCAACTCTGCAGCCAGCTGTGCAAGCTGCTGGCGGGCCACAACACTCCTGTCAGGGCAGAGGACTGGACTAGAATATCTCCTTTTGTTTTGTCTTTCTCTCTCCGTATTTTTGGGAAGTGTTTGGAAGTGTGGATGAATCAATAATAAGAGATAGATAGCAACCCAGATCTTATTTATTCAATAACCGTGCTCCTCTTACGGGCTCCTGTATTCATGAAGTCGTGTGATGCTACAAGACAGTATTATTTAACTTAACCTTTTCTGAAGGGCCGATCAAAGAACAGGAAGGGATCTTAGAGATGTCTAATACTTTGCCCTGGCCTGCACCTTAGGAAAAACTCTTGCTGTGTTGTTCAGCATAGAATACTAGTCTAATGCCCAGATCTTTCAAGAATAAAAGAATTGAGCCGAAATACCTTTGCCCTTTTATTTACAAACCGATTCATCACCAGAAAGGCTACAACGTCCAAAGTGTAGCTGCAGCAAAAAGAGATATTTCAAAGGTTGGGTAAAATTACATCCTTTTTAGCAGCCTCTGTAACAAACCCCAGTGAGGCTCAAATGCCCATACTGATGTGGATCATGCCATGTTATGCCTGCAACACAAGATTGGACGAATGCACAACTGACTCCAGGAGGATGGGGTTCATACTACATAATAGGAACTCCGCACTGCTGTGTGTTTGTAGGACAATACTGTCACACCCTGGGTGTGACTTACATCCTCTGGCCTTTCTTGGATGCCATTTTTACATTTTTTTTTCTACTTAATCACACATTGGTTGAACCAGATGGAAGGGATCTAACAGTGTTGATGTTTTGAAAAAAATGTCTTTCAAAACCTTGAAGCTCTTTTGTGAAAAATAAAATCAGCTGCTTCACTATTTAGGAATCTGAGACAGAGTTCTTTCTTTCTTTCCTTCTTCTCTCTTTCCTCCCCTCCTTTCTCTGTCCTTCCTTCCTTCCTCTCTCTATTTTTCCTTCGTTCTTTCCTTCATTCCTCCCTCCCTCTCCTTCTTTCCTTTCTTCCTGCTCATTCCTAGCTCCTTCCTCTCATTCTCATCTTCCTTCCTTCCTTCCTTCCTTCCTTCCTTCCTTCCTTCCTTCCTTCCTTCCTTCCTCCTTTCCTTAACTTTCCTCCTTTCCTTCTTCCTTTCTTTCCTTCCTCTCTCTTTCCTCCCTCCCTTCTCCCTTCCTCCCTCTTTCCCTCCTTCCTCTCTCTCTATCCTTTCTTCCTTCCTCTCTCTCTTTCCTTCCTTCTTTCCTTCATTACTCCCTCCATCTCTCCTTCCTTCTGCTCATCCCCAGCTCCTCCCTCTCATTCTCATCTTCCTTCCTTCTTTCCTTTACTTTCCTCCTTTTCTTCTTTCTTTCTTTCCTTCCTCTCTCTTTCCTCCCTCCCTCCTCCCTTCCTCTCTCTTTCCTTCCTTCTTTCCTTCATTCCTCCCTCCCTCTCTCCTTCCTTCCTTCCTTCTGCTCATTCCCAGATCCTCCTTCTCATTGTCATCTTCCTTCCTTCCTTCCCTCCCTCCTTCCTTCCTTCATTATTTTCATCTGTCATGGGACTTCATCTGCCATAAAAAATTGGCACTTTTGTGTAGTGGTTAAACCATTGAACTAGAAACAGGGAGGCTGTGAGTTCTAGTCCCATCTTAGGCACAAAGCAAGCTGGATGATCTTGGAGCAGTCTCCATCCCTAAGCCCTAGGAAGTAAGCAATAGTCAAATCCTTTTGAAATCTTGCCTAGAAAACTTCAGGAATTGTTCAGACGGTCTCCAGGATTAAAGATGGACTTGAAGACACAATTATTTATTTCATTCATTGATTTATTCAACTTACACACTGCCCATCTCACTTGGAAGCAACTCTACATGGCTTACAATCATTAAACACATATACGACATGAAACAATTTTGTTTGTTGTTGCTGATGCTGTTTCAAAAGAACTAACGTATAAATGGATGTTCTGACCCCCCCCCCCTCTTCGCTCGTTCACAAATGACAGTCAGACAGAACTTCAAAGGAAATATCTTTATCAGTCCTGGCTCAAGTTGGCTGCGAGCCCAAAAATAAATGTAGATAAAGTCTCTGGCAAAACGTTACACAGCAAAAGCAAAAACAAAAAGCTCTTACAGCAAACCAGGTTTACAGAAAGCAAAATCACTTATCCAAGTGCCTCTTTGAATCAGGTTTACAGAAAGCAAATCACTTATCCAAGTGCCTCTTTGAATCTCGAAGCGATGAACCACACACGACGAACGACGAACGACGAACGTTGACTTCTGCAACTAAGGCGTGGCACCATCCGTCTTTTATCTGCAGAAGACGACCCTAACGAGCAACAGCTGCTCATTATTCCTGCATCCCCACGCAACTCACAGCAAGCTGCTGCTGAGTCACAACAAATGGGTATTCCTATACCTGAAGCCCCTTCATGGATTACTGCCTTGTTGTGGCGAAGGGGCTTACGTAGCTCAATGAAGCTATGAGCCATGCCGTACAGGGCCATCCAAGATGTACAGGTCATAGCAGAGACCTCTGACAAAAAGTGATCCACGGGAGAAGGAAACGGCAACCCACTCCAGTATCTCTGCCATGAAAACCCCATGGACAGTGCCAAAAAACAAAAAATAATGACGCTGGAAGATGAACCCCTCAGGTTGGAAGGTATCCAATATGCTACTGCGGAAGAGCAGAGGGCTAGTACTAGTAGTGCCAGAAAGAATGAAGCAACTGGGTTAAAGCCAAAAGGACACTCAGCTGTGAACAGTTTTTATTTTCCTGGGCTCCAAGATCACCGCAGATGGGGACTGCAGCCAAGAAATTAAGAGACACTTGTTCCTGGGGAGGAATGCTATGGAAATCTAGACATCCTACTAAAAAGCAGAGACATCACCCTGCCAACAAAAGTGCATCTAGTCAAGGCTATGGTTTTCCCAGTTGCAATGGATGGCTGTGAAGGTTGGACCATAAGAAAGGCTGGTTCACCGACAAATGCACGCTCAACAAAAGCGCACCGACAAAACCGCTGGAAAAAACCTGCGAGTTCAAAATCGCGCCGACGAATGAGCGCAGAAGCGCGCCGACAACAGCGCGCCGACAGAAGCGCACTCTAAACCTAACCCTAAACCTAACCCTAAACCTAACCCTAACCCTAACCCTAACCCTAACGCTAATCCTAACCCTAACCCTAACCCTTACCCTAATCCTTACCCTTACCCTTACCCTAACCCTTACCTTAACCGTAATCACGCTTCTGTAGGTGCTCTTTTGTCGACACACCTTTGTGGGTGCGCTGTCGATGTCACGGTTTTATGCCACGGTTTTGTTGGGCGTGCTGTTGTCGGGTGCGCATTTCTCGGGTCACAGAAAGGCTGAGCACCAAAGAATGGAGGCCTTTGAACTATGGTGCTGGAGAAGACTTCTGTAAGTCCCTTGGACTGCAAGGCGATCTAACTGGTCTGTCCTAGAGGAGATCAACCCTGACTGCTCTTTAGAAGGCCAGATCCTGAAGAGGAAACTCAAGTACTTTGGCCACCTAATGAGAAGGAAGGACTCACTGGAGAACATCCTAAGGCTGGGAACGATTGAGGGCAAAAGAAGAAGGGGACGACAGAAAATGAGATGGCTGGATGGAGTCACTGAAGCAGTCAGGGTGGAAAAAAATTATGTCTGTCTCTGTCTTTCTCTGCCTCACTGTCTCTCTGTTTCTCTCTCTCTGTCTTTCTCTGCCTCACTGTCTGTTTCTGTCTCTCTCTCTGTCTCTGTCTCTGCATTTCTCTGTCTCACTCTCTCTCTCTCTCTCTCTTTCTGTTTCTGTCTCTCTGTCTTTCTCTGTCTCGCTGTCTCTCTCTGTTTCTGTCTGTCTGTCTGTCTGCCTCTCTCTATATACATATGGAAACGTCTTTCCAGATTATCCAATCTGAGTTATATGAATCCAGTTTGCTTTGACAAACCTGTTCTGACTCCTGATGAGACAGAAAGAAGCTGATTTGATATGGAGATTGGAAGGAGATTTTTTTTTTAGGAAGTGCCTGCTTCTTCCACCCACATCGTCCCTGCACCTTAAGGCTGAATTGAAATGCACGAGCAGAGCCACCAGCAAGAAACGAGCTTCATTATATTCAAATGGGCACCTTGAGGGATAATCTTATAACCTGACCAGCAACCACAGTCTTCCACCAATTCAACTCCAAACGACCAATATTTTTATCATAATATTGCAGGATTCCCTTATTTGCGTCTACCCAAAAGGTTCATTATGAGAGCATTTAAAATGAACTTACCTATACAAATGAAGTTTCTGAGGTGAAAATATTTTATATTTATATACTGTATATATTAATTTTCCCAATAATATTCTGCAGTGTATGATATTACAAAATAGCATCATATACCATGTCCTCTTCAATATATATATATATATATATATATATATATATATATATATATATATATATATATATATATATATATATATATATATATATATATATATATATATAATGTTTTTATTTGTGCTGATAAATAAATAAAGGAAGACTAGTATAGATCTATTTCAAGCTATTTAGCTCTCATCAGCTAGCCATATCCTTACTGGGATTCGAACCTGTGCTCTATTGCCTCCCAGGCAGGGAGTTAACCATTTGAGCTACAGAGAACGACTCCTTTTATCAGCCAGCCAGGGTGGGAGGTATATACTTAAAGTCACAACCCCTGGTATGCCCAAGTGTGGGAGGAAGGTCACACTTCCACTCTCTGTCATTAGGCTCGTCACAAGAGTCCATCCAGACAGAAACCCAATATTTTTACTGTTGCCTTTGTTATATTTGTGTTTTTATTTGTGCTGATAAATAAATAAAGGAAGACTAGTATAGATCTATTTCAAGCTATTTAGCTCTCATCAGCTAGCCATATCCTTACTGGGATTCGAACCTGTGCTCTATTGCCTCCCAGGCAGGGAGTTAACCATTTGAGCTACAGAGAACGACTCCTTTTATCAGCCAGCCAGGGTGGGAGGTATATACTTAAAGTCACAACCCCTGGTATGCCTATATATATATATATATATATATATATATATATATATATATATATATATATATATATATATATATATATATATATATATATATATATATATATATATATATATATATATATATATATATATATAGGCATATATATATATATATATATATATATATAGGCATATATATATATATATATATATATATATATATATATATATATATATATATATATATATATATATATATATATATATATATATAGGCATATATATAGGCATATATATATATATATATATATATATAGGCATATATATATATATATATAGGCATATATATATATATAGGCATATATATATATAGGCATATATATATATATATATATATATATATATATATATATATATATATATATATATATATATATATATATATATATATATATATATAGGCATATATATATAGGCATATATATATAGGCATATATAGGCATATATATATATATATATATATATATATATATATATATATATATATATATATATATATATATATATATATATATATATATATATATATATATATATATATATATATATATATATATATATGTTGAGCCCTGTAGCTCAATGGTTAACACATCTGCCTAAGAGGCAATAGAGCACAGGTTCGATTCCTAGCAAGGGTATGGCTAGCTGATGAGAGCTAAATAGCTTGAAATAGATCTATACTAGTCTCCCTTTATTTATTTATCAGCACAAATACACACACACACACACACACACACACACACACACACACATACATACATATATATATATATATATATATATATATATATATATATATATATCAGCATAAATATAACACACACACACATATGTATATGTATATGTATATGTATATGTATATGTATATGTATATGTATATGTATATGTATATGTATATGTATATGTATATGTATATGTATATGTATATGTATATGTATATGTATATGTATATGTATATGTATATGTATATGTATATGTATATTTAAAGTCACAACCCCTGGTATGCCCAAATATGGGAGGAGGAAGATCACTACTTCCATTCTCTGTCCTTCGGCTCGTCACAAGAGACCATTCAGACAGAAACCCAATATTTTTTACTGTTGCCTTTTTGTTACTGTTGCCTTTTTGAAGTGATCTTCCTCCCATATTTTGGGCATACCAGGGATTGTGACTTTAAAAATATACCTTTCACCCTGGCTTGGCTGATAAGGAGTCGAGCTCTGTAGCTCAGTGGTTAACACATCTGCCTAAGAGGCAATACAGCCCAGGTTTGGATCCCAGTAAGGGTATGGCTAGTTGATGAGAGCTAAATAGCTTGAAATAGATCTATACTAGTCTCCCTTTATTTATTTATCAGTATATATATATACTTACTTTTTATATCTCAGGCACTGATAATGATGCATCTTTTTTTTATTATTAGAAGAAGAGTTCATTTCAACATACAAATCACTATATTTTTCCTACCTGAAAAGATTTCTTTCTCCTGATGGTCTGCTCAGGTTTTTGTAAAGTTTGCTTAATCATAATAATTCCAGCACTCCCACGTAACTCATGGATATTGATGACGTACAAACTTCCTTAAACCAAGGATTGGAAATAGTATCTCTCTTGGTGCTTCTTACTTGATTCATGAGAAGGTTTAATTTTTTGAGGGAGGTTTGGGGAGAGAAGTATTTATGTATTTATTTAGCAGTAAAGCGCCGTTGGCTTAGGCAACTGTCTTTTTTAATGTGGCTGTGTGAAAGTTTTGTTTGAACACTTAATTAACGGTGATTCATACTATCTTGAGGAAGGAGGGAAGGAAGGAAAAAAGAGTGTTTGGAAGGAATAATGGAAGGGATGAAAGGGATGAAAGGGAAGGGAGGGAGGGAGAAAGGTAAGAAAGCAAGTTAATAATATAATTGGAATAATACAAATACATGCAGTAATTACCAATATTAGCAATAATTGTAGTTGAGACAAATAGAAGGAAAAGGCACAGGATTGGACAATCTATAAAAAAGGGAAAGAAGGAATGATGGAAGGGATAGAAGAATGGAGGGAGGGAGGGAGGGAGGAAGGAAAAAACAATATTAATATAATTGGAATAATACAAATATATGTAGTAATTATCAACATTAGCAGTAATTGTAGTTGAGACAAATAGAAGAAAAAGGCACAGGATTGGATAATCTATAAACAAGGAAAGAAGGAATGATGGAAGGGATAGAAGAATGGAGAGAGGGAGGGAGGAAAGAAAGAAAGAAAGAAAAATAATATTAATACAATTGGAATAATACAAATACATGTAGTAATTACCAACACTAGCAATACTCATAGTTGAGACAAATAGAAGAATAAAGACAGGGGATTGGATAATCTAGGGAAAAAAAGGAAAAAAAGGAAGGGAAGAAGGGAGGGAGGGAGGATGGGAGGGAGAAAGGAAGGGAGGAAATAAGGGAGGGAGGGAGGAAAGAATGACAGGAGGGAGGACAGGAGGGAGGAAGGAAAGAATGAAAGAAGGGAGGGAGGAAGGAAGGAAAGAATGGAAGGAAGGAGGAAAGAAGGAAGGGAGGGAGGGAGGAAAGAATGACAGAAGGGAGGACAGGGGGAGGAAGGGAGGAAGGAAAGAATGAAAGAAGGGAGGGAGGAAGGAAGGAAAGAATGGAAGGAAGGAGGAAAGAAGGAAGGAAGGGAGAAAGGAAGGGAGAAAGGAAAGGAGGGAGGGAGGAAAGAATGACAGAAGGGAGGACAGGAGGGAGGAAGGAGGGAAGGAAAGAATTACAGAAGGGAAGGAAGGAGGAAAGAATAGAAGGAAGGAGGAAGGAAGGGAGGGAGGGAGGGAGGAAGGAAGGAAGGCTTTGTTATTTATGCTAATGATCAACTCAAACCCCTTTTCCTCTTGTAGACTGATCAGTGCTGCTGTCTCAGCTTTAACGCAGGGAGCTGTCATTGACCAAGTATGTTAACATCAACTGAATCCACACAAAATGAACTGGATAGCGAGGAGGCACAGAACCAAACGAATTCTGGCAGAAGGCCTACCCTTTCAGCTGTTTTATGGACTTCAGTGACAGCGACATTTTGAAGGGGCAGAATATGTGTTGGCAAGAGTGCTTGATCTGCATTTCAAGGGAATAATTGAAACTTCTTGCCATGCCAAGAAAGAACAGTGGAAAGACGCTGTCATAAATAAAAACGCTTCAGGCCATGCCATTTTCTATCTCCTCCTTGCTTCAGAATTTGGGAAGTTAAGTGCACCTCATGATCCAGATTGCAAATGCCTGGGAGCGTACATTCCCAACTAATAGCAGGAGAACAGGCGGGTCCTGCTTTAAAGATCTCCGGGAACAGTTACAAATTCCCACAATGGAGTAAAAGTGACGGCAATATTCACCGTTTTCCTTCAAGAAAAAAAATCTATCTGGCTGTGTTGAAACCAACCCCAAACTTTAATTTTAGGTTTGGATGATTAGAATGACTTTGGTGTTAGAAAAACGGCTTGAAACATTTTGAAGTGTAAAACAAAATGTGGGACCTTTTTAGCATTCTACAGCATCGAAAAAAGTGGAAAAAGGAAGGAAGGAAGGAAGGAAGGAAGGAAGGAAGGAAGGAAGGAAGGAAGGAAGGAAGGAAGGAAGGAAGGTGTCTGACTTCCAGGCCTGACAGAAGGAAGGAAGGGAGAGAGGGAGGAAGAAAGGAAATATAAAGATATTGGATGAGGGAACAAGGAAGGAAGGAAGGAAGGAAGGAAGGAAGGAAGGAAGGAAGGAAGGAAGGAAGGAAGGAAGGAAGGAAGGAAGGAAGGAATCTGACTTCCATGCCTGACAGAAAGAAGGAAGGGAGAGAGGGAGGGAGGAAGGAGGGAAAAATAAAGATATTGGATGAGGGAACAAGGAAGGAAGGAAGGAAGGAAGGAAGGAAGGAAGGAAGGAAGGAAGGAAGGAAGGAAGGAAGGAAGGAAGGAAGGAAGGAAGGAAGGAAGGTATCTGACTTCCAGGCCTGACAGAAGGAAGGAAGGAAGGAAGGAAGGAAGGAAGGAAGGAAGGAAGGAAGGAAGGAAGGAAGGAAGGAAGGAAGGAAGGAAGGCACTGAGAATGAGATAGAAGTATGGATGGAAGGAAGGAAGGAGACATGAAGATATTCTATGAGGGAACAAGGAAGAAAGGAAGGAAGGCGCTGAAAATGAGATAAACGGATACAAGGAAGGAAGGAAAGAGAAACATATTGGATGAGGGAACAAGGACTTCCTTGTTTCTTTCTTGCAAGAAACAACTTGCAATTTGAACAGTTTCATCTTATCAGTGATGCATGTGATGCTTCATTATTTTCCAAATCATTTTCAAAGCCAATTACAAGCCATTGCAATTTTCCTTAGAGCTTTAGACTATAATCTCTCTGTCTCTCTCTCTCTCTGTTGCTCTATCTCCCCCTCTCTCTTTGTACTTTAAGCAGTGTGTTTTGCAATTTGATGCAACACTGATGCCGTTTGCATAAGATAACATGTCCATTATCCCAATCTACCAAAGACTTGCATAAAACGTAGACTAATAGAGTTGGAAGGAATCTAAAAGGTCTTCTAGTCTAATCTCCTGCTCAAGCAGGAGATCCTATATTATTTCAGACAAATGGCTGCCCAATCTCTATTTGAAAATATTCAGTAATGAAGCACCCACAACTTTTGAAAGCAAGCTATTCAATTGGTTAATTGCTCTCATTGTTAGGAAATTCCTCCTTTGTTCTATGTTGCTTCTTTACTAGGTTAGTTTACAACTATTTTTTTTTCTTCTGTTGCCTTTTGGTGATATGGAAAATAGTTTGACTCCCCCTCATCTTGGAGCCCCTCAAATATTGGAATAGTGCTATCATTTCTTCTAGCAATAGCAATTAGACTTATGTACCGCTTCATAGGGCTTTCAGCCCTCTCTAAGTGGTTTACAGAGTCAGCATATCATCCCCCCACAGTCTGGGTCCTCATTTCACCCACCTCGGAAGGATGGAAGGCTGAGTCAACCTTGAGCCGGTGAGATTAGAACCGCTGAACTGCAGATAACAGTCAGCTGAAGTGGCCTGCAGTACTGCACCCTAACAATTGCGCCATCTCGGCTCTTGATAGATGCAGTCCTTCTTTTCAGTAGACTAGACATACCCAATTCCTGCAACCGTTCATCATATATTTTGGACTCCAGCCCCCTAATCATCTTTTTTTGCTTTTTCTAGAGACTCAACATCTTTTTCGTATCGTGGTGTTCAGAACTGGGTACAGTATTCCAAGTGTAGTCTTACTAAGGGTTTATAAAGTGATACTAGAACTCCATGCGATCTTGATTCTATCTCTCTACTAATTTCTATCCCTCTATTATTAATAACCCTTAGCCAGTGGTGGTATTGAAATAATTTAACAACCAGTTCACTGCCCTAATGACAGGCTGGGTGGGCATGGCCATGGTAGGCGTGGCCAGGGGATGTGACAGGCAGCACTTGGCCTCTTGCAGCCTCCTGGGAGTAAAAATAGGGGAGGGGAGGGCACCGTACCGCCTTGCATCCTGTTTTGGGCCTAGTAGGCCTCCCTGCAGCCTCCTGGGAGCAGAAATGGGCCGTGGGAGAACTCCTGGAAGGGGCAGGGCCAGCCATCAATTTTACAAGCGGTTCGCCTGAACCGGTCCCAACCGGTCCGAACCAGCTGAATTCTACCACTGCCCTTATCCATGTTAACTGTAAATGATTAAAAAAAAACCTGTAAACATCAAAACCGTGTTGCTGAAAAAGAGGAGAAAGGTTACTCAGAGAAGGATTCCATATTTTAAAGAAAATGTATGATTGTGTTGATTGAGGGAAAGCTGTATGACATTGATGTATTCGACTTGGTCTATATTTTTTTTTACCCCAGAGAGTTGTCTTTTGGAAAACTTTAAAATGCATAATGTCTACTGTCGGTTTATTGCATATTGATTTATTATGTTGGTAGCAATAACCTATGCTACATCGGGGATTTCTTAGTAACTAGAGAAATACCTGACATTTTTTTATATATTATTACATTGCTTAAGGAAAGGAAGGAAAAAAGAAAGAATGTTTTCATGGATCTCATTTCCTTGAGCTTTGCCAACCTGTTCCAAAGTAGATGAAAGTTGCATCATGGACAAGATTTATTGTAAATTTCTCAGGAAAGGTGAAGTGATTCATAGTTAATCTATTACTCATCAATACCTAGAGCAATACTTTCCAATCATTGATTGCACAGCTGAGACATGCAAAATCAAGTGCATCCAACTAAAAATATTTACAATTAATCTGCCAAAAGTATGTTACCCTTGTTAACAATCATCTGTTTAAAATAAAGCATTTCAATTAAGCGATTTAAGGAATGCAAGAACTTCTCCATACATTCTAAATAGGATGTAAAAATCATTGAAGCATGCAGGTTCCTGATTTTTTAGCAAACCTTTGAAATGGGGATCCATATATCTTGCTCGTGCTATTTATAGTCCTTTTTCTAAAACCGGGCTTAGGTTTTGAGTAGGATTTGGCAAAACATCAGCAATGGAGAGGAAAGCAAAAATCTGTAATTTTCCCAGAATTGCTTATTTCTAGGGTATTTATCACCTGATGGATTTAGCTCTTGATGCAAAAATCTGTTGAGCTTATTTGTTTATTGTGGGAGTTTTGTTGTTTTTACCTTGGCTGATGGCTAAATCTATCTATCTATCTATCTATCTATCTATCTATCTATCTATCTATCTATCTATCTATCTATCTATCTATCTACCTATCTTTATAAGGCAAGTACCACTCTCATCATGAAATCCCCAGAACCATAAAGTTTACAAACTTGAAATTTGGTATGTATGTTCCTCTTGGCTTCTAGTTGCTCACTAAAAAAGAATTTTTCAAAATGGCCATCAGATCATTAGCATCGCTTATACAGTAATTAACACACTCCGATGCTACTGAGTTCTACTCCCCCTCCCCACCTAAAAAGAACTGTTCCAACTGCCAGTTGCTTTATATTAACACGCTCTGATGCTAAAGACATTCTACTCCCCCTCCCCACCTGAAAAGAACTCTTTTTCAACTGTCAGTTGCCTCACATTCTGTTACCTCAGTTCAAACTGGCAGATGTTCCACTCCTTTACTCAGGAACGGTCTGGGGCTCCTTACAGTACTAAACATCGGTACCTCACCAAAATGTCTACACCCTAATGGCCCTCACAAGACAAAACTGTTGGAATTCATAGTTGGAATGTATTTTTATGCAACAACTACAGTAGCATTCAGCCAGCAGAGGGCAGAATTTACAAGCTTGGATCTTTTGTGCATACCCTATGCTCTTTTGTTCTAAGTAGAGTTTCCTGTTTCTGGTTGCAATTAAATAGTTGAGCAGTAAAGCACATGGTGACTGTACTCTTTGTTTCCTCAAATTCCTAACAAAAACAAAAATGCAGAAATGCTTTCCAAAGGGTGTAAGGATAAACCCTTTCAAATATCATGAGGATTTTCTTAAAAAATGGATATCAAACTTGCAGTTGGAAGGAGGTACCTAAAGATTGAGTTCATCCATTTCTGCTCCCAGAAAATAAATGCTGTCCCAATCTGATTATGGGATAACTAGACAGCACAGTTAAGTCCTAAGAAACAGGTTTATTTGCGGTAATAATGGCTTAGAAATCCTTAGAAGTTCTAGTTTCCAAAGAGCTTAATGACAGATGAAATGGGAAGTTTTGTCTTCATAAGTTATCAGTTCTTGATATCTAGTGCTGGTATTTAGTGTAACAACCTCTAACCTGCTCAATTTGTTTCCCTCTGTATTTCCACTTCAGCTGGAAATCCTGGGAGCTGATGCTGTCGGATTGAAGAATTCACCATGGAGAGAGGATAGGATTTGCAAGATAGCCAGAATAATGTGGTACAAACATCAGAAATTATTCTACGTTCCTTCGATTAAAACTTCACTCCTATTTTTGAAAGATCCCCAAAAACCAGTTGATCCATAGCATTCTCTGCTTCTTCGTCTTACTAAGCCCACTTGACTAAGAAACAAAAGAGACCATACACTGTCTGGGAAGCAGAACAACATTCTTCAAAAGATTCTCACCATCACCAGCTCCTTTCAAGAACAGAAATTGGGTTGTGACCTTCTAAAACGTTGAGAAATTATAAAAGCCTTAGAAGATATGAGATAGGAAGCCATCTGCTACTTTGGCTGAATCTGTTTCAGGTCTCGGGTGAACGGTTTTTGAAGTCTAATAGACCCAACACATTTCGTCCTGCAGTTCTCAGAAGCAAAGAAAACCTCACAGTTTTATTTCATTGTCTTATTGCAGACCAGTTCGACATTAACTGGTGTCACATAGCGCTTTTTTTTTTCAACTGTGCTTTCATCTACATCAATGGAATAAAGCCATACCTACAGGATGCATCTGAAGAGTTCTGTGAAAATGACACTGAAGCTTTCTCAAAGTAATAATATTCAGAATTATCATGTTGTCAGAGTCGGTGGGATGTGTAATGTATTATTACAAGTCTGCAGTGGTGCAGTGGTTAGACTGCATTACTGTATGTTACTTCTGCTGCCTGCCGGCTGCCTGCAATTTGGTAGTTCGAATCTCACCAGGTTGCCTCAACCTTCCATCCTGAGGACCCAGCTTGTTAGGGGTAATAGGCTGACTCTATAAACTGCTTAGAGAAGGCTGTGAAGCACTGTGAAGCGGTATATAAGTGCTGATGCTATTGCTGGCTGCCAGCAGTTTGGCAGTTCGATTCTCACTAACACAAGGTTGACTCAGCCTTCCATCATTTCAAGGTTGGTAAAATGAAGACCCAGATTGTTGGGGACAAGATGCTGATTCTGTAAACCACTTAGAGAGGGCTGTAAAGCACTGTGGAGGGGTATATAAGTCAAAGTGGTATTGCTGTTATATCTCCAAAACACCAACTTGTGGAAAAGCCGTTTTGCTCTACAGAGTAGATGCTATGTAGAGAGTAGATGCTATGTAGAGAGTAGATGCTATGTAGAGTATGCTATGTAGAGAGTAGATGCTATGTACAGAGTAGATGCTATGTAGCCAAAACAAAATTCTTTCTAGAAAGTCAAGGTCATCCTTTGTCTCTGCACCTGACCAGAATTGGATGGGTGGAAGATTGGACCATGTGATGGACTTGTGGGTGTAGGGTCAAGATCTTGAACTTTCAACTCGGTTTCAGATTCGGGTTTTCCCAGATGTGCCAATACTCTTAATAAATTGGAACTTTGAGCAACACTTTGCCTTGGATTCTGATTTAATTTTGGATGCTATTTGGAGCCCTGACATCTCCACTTTCAGCTTTTTATTTACATGTGCCAGCTTGTGGAAAAGCCATTTTGCTCTATATGTAAATCATTCAAAAGATGCTGTGTAGTTCACAGCTAACTCACTTAACTAAAGTGACTAACTAACACGGTGCAAGTCATCTGTGTACCAAGTTTATATGATTTTTAGCCATGATCCAAGCATTTTCTGAAATATTCTTTCAGCAAAACTTTTTTTTTTAAAAAAAAAAAAAAAAACCTGCTAGATGCTTTAAAGATGTTTGGGACTTGAAGTTTACTGATAGTGATGGTGCATGTCTTTTATTTATTGTTTTTTAAAAATGTCATCTCTTCTTTAAAAAAAGAGTTCAAGATGCAAAAAAACATTGTTTCTAATCCTTGAAGCATTGGGTGGGAATAGAGAATAAATCAGCAAGAAAGGTTCTACTGTAATCAGTTCTCCGTTGCTCAAATCAAAGCCTTTTTCCTTTTTTCTAAAAAAAGAAACAAAGTAAGCAATTTGTTAAGTTAGTTAAGTTTTAGTTAAGCGAGTTAGCAATTAAAATGGGGATTCGTTGTTGATTCTATCAAACTTTTTCATAATGGCTACCGTTGCATCGTTATCTTCATTCATTCACAGCCTCAAACAATGTTTATTGCCAAACCGAACCAGACGTGGGTTCCTACCAGTTTGCACCTATTCGGTAGAACCGGTTCGTCAAATCTACCGAACCGGTTAGAAGTGGACCCGGAAAGCAGGCCACACCTACAGAAGGGGTTCCAAACTTTTTTGAAACCCACCACTGGTCCTTGGATATGATTATTCTACACTATCATGCTCCTATTTATAAAACTCAGTGCCTCTGTGAAAGGTAAGGATGACTACTGCGTTTGTGGTGCAATCAGAACATTGCGTGTGTTGAATTTGCTTTAATGCAAACCAAAGATGCCTTTTAAAAAACAAGTTTACATCATATTGTTATGCGTGCCAGTGCTGTGTGTGAGGTAATTTAAGGTGGTTCTGACAAGTGTCGTCGGCATCTTCATATCCGGTCACATGGGCGGCAAGCCACTCCCATACGGTCACATGGGCAGCAAGCCACTCCCACAAAGGAGGCCACACCCACAGAGTAGGTTCGAACAATTTTTGAAACCCACCACTGAACCGAACCCAACTTAGGAAAACAAGAAGAAGAAAAACTGCTTAAAGTGACAGCAATAACCATGAAGGAACTACCACTGAGTTTTTTTTCTCAACTGTGAAATGGCTTTAGGGATCAAGGTTCCATCCATTAGAAAGGTTCCATTGTCGTAAGCGCCTATCTCTAATTACATTAGCTCATAATAACATCTTGTAGCTCCCTTTCCCTCACGGTTTTATTTCTCGGCTTAACTAGTTTAATCTCTGGGCTCCCTAAAGGAGGAAACATGCTTTCTTTAGCTTGTGAAATTCTACCAAAAAAAAGCCAGATGCAGTCAATCAATGGGAATCAAAATCCTATGGCCTCCTTCCCCCCACATCTCCTACTTTAATAAATAATCGAAGAATAAACGCATACCCCATTTCATTACATAGATTTTTTGCCCCCTAAAGCACTGTGACCCAGTTCGGTAATCTTAGCTTCCTGGTGTTACACCGGCAGGATTAGATTTTTGTCTGCTCGGCACTTCCTCCATCAGCTAATTAAATCGCAACGGAAAAAAGGTTTAAATTTAAAACAGTGTCCAAGTCTACAACCCCTTAACGGCCTTCCAACATCAGCTGAGAAAATGTTTGAGCAAGCAAGTTGGGGATTCTTCCCTTAGGAATCCACTGTGCAATGATGTTTATCTTGTACAAGTTATATTAGTATCTTGGGGATAGAATGAAGTGGTGTTTTTTTTTCCTTACCTCTTAACATACACAGATAAACCCTGATAGTGCTTCCAATGGCTAGCTTTCCCATTTTAAAATTGGATTTTCTTTTGTCCTGTGTTGTGGCCCTCCAGAAGAGCTGGCAGCAGATTCGGACAGTGAGGAGGTTGGAGAGGAACATGGGCCAGTCCTGGAGTCTGGGGAAGGCTCTGTGTCAGAGGCAGAGAGGGGGCCATAATATAGAGAGGAATTCACTGTAAATTAAATAAAAAGAGGTTTATCGGGATGAGGACTCGGCTTTGTGCTGCTGTGGAAAATCATGTAGGCTTTTGTTGAAAGTAATATTCTCTTTACTGTCCAATTGACTTACCCTTGAACTGTCTCGTCTGACGAAGAGACGGTATACGGTTGCCATGATACCTGTCTTCCAATATTTGAGGCTGCCAACAAAGAAGAGGGAGTCAAGCTATTTTCAAAAGCACCTGAAGTTAGGACAAAAAGCTATGGATGGGAACTCATCAAGCAAAGGAGCAACCCAGGAGGAATTTCCCTGACAGTGCGGACAAACAGCCATCTGAATGACTTGCCTCCAGAAGTTGAGGATGCTTTATCACTAGTTTTCAAGAAGACGCTGGGCAGCCATTTGTCTGGAATGGTATAGGTGTCAAACTCGTGATGTCATATCATCACATGATGTATCGTGCAGTGGTGGGTTTCAAAAAATGTTTGAACCTACTCTGTGGGTGTGGCCTCCTTTGTGGGAGTGGCTTGCCACCCATGTGACCGGATGGGAGTGGCTTGCTGCCCATGTGACCGGATATGAAGATTACTAACGACACTTGTCAGAACCACCTTAAATTACCTCACACACAGCACTGGCATGCATAAGAATAGGATGTAAACTTGTTTTTTAAAAGGCATCTTTGGTTTGCGTTAAAACAACTTCAACACACGCAATGTTCTGATTGCACCACAAATGCAGTAGTCATCCTTACCTTCCACAGAGGCACTGAGTTTTATAAATATGAGCATGATAGTGTAGAATAATCATATCCAAGGACCAGTGGTGGGTTTCAAAAAATTTTGGAACCTCTTCTGTAGGTGTGTCCTGCTTTCCGGGTCCACTGGTGGAACCTCTTCAAACTGGTTCGGTAGATTTGACGAACCGGTTCTACCGAATAGGTGCGAACTGGTAGGAACCCACCTCTGGTATTGTGACTTTTTTTCCTCTTTGCTAAACTGGGGCTGTGGGTGGCCACATCCAGCCTGCAGGCCCTGAGTTTGACACCTCTGGAATAGGGTCTCCTGCCGGAACAGGGGGTTAGACTAGAAGTCCTCCAATTCCAATTCTGTTATTCCGCGTTCTGCATTCTGAACTCTCTCTTCAATTGCTTTGAAAACGTCCAATGGAGTCCGATCCAACGGATGAAAATATTTGAGACCTCGAAAGGCAAATTGTTTTGCTCTACATGTGACTACCCTTGGAGAGCATTTGGGCAGCTTCAGCTGGTGCAAGGGGTGGAAAATGGGCAGATCTTGGGGGCCCGAAGAATGGTCTGTTTAACACCGCTGCTTTGTGAGATGCATTGTTTGCCTTTATGCTTCTAGATGCAATTCAAAGCCCTTCATGGCATGGATCCATGCTACATCAGGCACTGTCTCATGCCACTAGGATTGGCCTGCCCCCCCTGTACTGGCAGAGGAGGCATGTGAGCTCCATTGGCGAGCAAATTCCAGCTAGCAGGATCCAGGAGAAAGGTCTTCTCTGCTGTTGCAGCTGCCTTCTGGAGCATCTTGGCCATTAGAGTCAAGGTTGGCTCCAATCAGGGGTGGGATTCAACCGGTTCGGACCAGTTAGGGCAAACCAGTAGCTCCAACTATCAGCTGCCCGCCCCTGCGCTTAACTCATCTATATCTTCTCATCTGAGTCTCATGGCAAAGCAGATGGCCATGCCTCAGCTGTTTTCCTCCCCAGCAGTAATGCAGAAAGTACTTTTTCTCAAAACTGCACACAAACACGAGATCACCATACCAGTTGTTAAAAGAGTAGGATCCCACCACTGGCTCTAACCCCTCTCCCCTTCCTAAGAGGCTAAATATCTGGCTTGGGGGAGATCACAATTGAGGTGGTTGGTCAATTAACAAGAGATCCCATCTCAACCCCTCCCATTCTCTTCCTGACCTACCCATCTTTAATTGAACCCCAGCGCATTGCTTGGATTCACTTATTTATGTTTTTAGTATAAATATAGTTTTTATTTTTAATGATTGTAAACCATCCAGCTTTACCCTGTGATAAGATGGGCGGAGGCCAATCAGCTTTATAAATAAATATATAAATATTTATTTATTTATTCAAGGCAGGTCTTTTTATAACCAGCGTGGAGAAATGACTGAATGGAAAGTTCTGGGAAGAGAGGTGAAGCTTCCGGGAAAAAAAATAAATATATGTCTTTGGCTTTTGGAAGTATCCCAGAGCTTTCAATATCAGAATGTTATTCTTTCAGAGCTTCTTTTAGCAAGGACGCACTTTGCCAAGAAAAAATGCATAATTAATATATGTAATCCATAGACCATATAACCTTGGCCATTGATGTAAACTTGTCTGAAGAACTGCATAAAGGGAGATTGTATTAGTGATCAAAGGATTACTTGGTGAGTTTTTACGTGTTAATCTTCTAAATACTCTAAATACTTTAGTTAAACTAAATGGTTCCACCACAAATCCGTGAAGCCCTTATCCGCGGAGACATAAGCGCGAAGACTAATTTGCGCCGTTCGAAGCGCTAAGGAAAAACGCAACCCTACCACGATGACATAATCGCGGAGGGCAAATCCGCGCATTCCCAAGCACTCAGTACCCTAAACCTAACCCTAAACCTAACCCTAACCCTAAACCTAACCCTAAACCTAACCCTAAAACTAACCCTAACCCTAACCCTAACCCTAACCCTAACCCTAACCCTAAACCTAAACCTAAACCTAACCCTAAACCTAAACCTAATCCTAAAACAAACCCTAAAACAACCCCCTAAACCTAATCCTAACCCTTACCTTAATTGAAATCGGATTTCTGCCGCAGCGCTGTTTTAAAGCGCCCTTCTGTTGCCACGCTGTTGTCGTGGTGGTGATGACGTGCGGTGATGACATCGCGGCTTTAGCAACACGATTTTATCACTGCTATTTTGATGAGCGCGGTTTTGTCGTGCCACGAAACTAAATACTCTCTCTCTCTCTCTCTCTCTCTCTCCCTCCCTCTCTCTCTCTTTCTCTCTCTCTCCCGCTCTCTCTCTCTCTCTCTCTCCATCCATCATCTGCCTTCCTACTGCCTGCCTACCTATCTACCTACCTACCATCTCTCTGTTTATCTCTCTCTCCCTTCTTCCTTCCTTCCACCCACCCACCCACCCACCCACCCATCATCCATCCACCCTATTACTTGAACATAACAAATAATAAACACAAGCAATTTAAATCTCAGCAGTGATTCTCTGCGTGCGGAATGTGGGTTTTTCCTTGGATGACCATGTGCCACAGATTACGATGGATTCTTCTTTATGCTTCTACCTTCTCACGCAGCACATAAATATCATAAAATATTATAAAGCACTAGAACCAACATAGCATATTAAGTTAGTGCAAAATCTCTAAGGAACCAGTAGCTATTTTTTTTAAAAAAAAATAGGACTGTTTCAATAAGCTATGCACTTAAGAACAATAAATATGTAGACAAATTAAATTATCTGGACTTACTGTTATGTGTTGTCTACAAAGTTCTAAGACTATTGGATCACCTCTGAACAAAATCTCACTGTCCTAGCTGTAGCATCTTATGAGATCTTATCTAGCTAATTTTATAGTAAAAATGAGGCAATAATTAACATCCAATACAATCTCAAACAACTTTTCTTTCTCTTTTTACTTGGGTTGTTTGTACCGCTAATAAGATATCCCTTGATAGACAAAACATGTGAAATAAATGTAACAAGTTAGTGATAAATTAGCAATCTCCACAAAGAATTAATAATTTATTCAGAGGTACAAGGTGAAAAGAAATTCATAACATTCAAACATTTGGGGTTTTTTTCCCCAGCCAGACTTGCTAGCTATTTCTCTGACTTCCCGACTTACAAATATTGATTTTTTAAAAAAAAAAACATATGAGCACAAATTAAAACATTTAATAGACTGACAGGTGATGTTTGTAGAGAGCTAGAAGATACCTTATGTTTCCCTCTTACGCTTCTAATTAATAGTTCTGGTTCGTGACAAGTGTGGATTGCTTTCAGTCAAAGCGATTCCTGAGGTTGACTTGCAATAAATTCATTGCAGAGGCAAGCTCTTTATTAATTAACATGTAATCATTGAAGCCAGGCACATTCCAGAGAATTAATGGCTGAATTAAATAATTTAACTGCTGCTCGTTTAATAAATTGATTTGCCACTTTTAATATTAGGCGGCATTAATTTTATATGCCCGTTAATGGTAGGGAGCATTTTATTTTATTTTTTTTTTAAAAAATAATTTTATTTCAGAATTTTAGCTTCTTTCGCTTTCAATGCATATCCCATCGCTTGGCAGATGTGTGGGTATAGGTCAATATGTACGCTCCAGAGGTCGATTTGATCTCAGGTTTCACAAAATGCCACTTTTTTATTTTTGTCATTGAACTGAGTGTCTCCAAGAGACATTTAAATCAGCTCCAGATTTCCAACAGAAACAGCAGTTACTCATAAGAGATAGAATATAGAATAATAGAGTTGGAAGCAGAGGTGGTATTCAGCCGGTTTGGACTGGTTTGGGCAAATGGAGATCGCAGGTGGATCCCTGCACTATGCCATCCTATTTAGCCACATTTTTGAGGCTGGGCACATGCCGTCCGTCAGCCCTCAGATAAAGACTCAACAGTCCCCAGATCTGGAGGTGGCTGATGAGGAAGAGCTGGGCCCAGTGCCTGATATGCAGATGCAAAGAAGGCAAAGGAGAGGAGAACAGTGGAAATCTATGGGCTGGTCTTTGGGACAGAAAAGCTATCACTGCTAGCGATGCCTCACCCCAGCTCTGGGGATAAAAGGCAGGGGGCAGAGATGAATAGATGTTGTAGAGGAGAGGAGAGCAATGGAAATCTATGGGCCGATCCTTGGGACGAAAGAGCCACCACTGCTAGCGAAGCCCCACCCTAGCTCTGGGGATAAAAGGCAGGGGGCAGAGATGAATAGATGTGGCAGAGGAGAGGAGAGCAATGGAAATCTATGGGCCGGTCCTTGGGACGGAAGAGCTACCACTGCTAGTGATGCCTCACCCTAGCTCTGGGGATAAAAGGCAGGGGGCACAGATGAATAGATGTGGCAGAGGAGAGGAGAGCAGTGGAAATCTATGGGTCGGTCGTTGGGACGGAAGAGCTACCACTGCTAGCGATGCCTCACCCTAGCTCTGGGGATAAAAGGCAAGGGGCGGAGATGAATAGGTGCAACAGACAACTATTCATCTCCCTGCCAGACAGACTTGTTAGCCTGTGTTGAGCGCAAAACTTTTTGACGGGGCTGCTGGGGCTCCGAATTAAGGAATCCTTGATTTAAATACAGACGGTTTGTCATGTTGAGGAGCAGGGTCAGAACAGTATTCCTAGGCTCGACTGCAGAGGTGGGTTCCTACCAGTTGGCACCTATTCGGTAGAACCGGTTCGTCAAATCTACTGAACCGGTTAGAAGAGGTTCCACCAATGGACCCGGAAAGCAGGCCACACCTACAGAAGAGGTTCCAAAATTTTTTGAAACCCACCACTGCTAAAGGGTTAGGGGTGCAAGGATCTTGTAACTTGACAGCTTTAAGACTTGCATGCTTCAATGCCAGAGTTCCTGAGCCAACATGACTGGAGGAGGAATTCTGGGAGTTGAAGTCCGCAAGTCTTAAAGCTGCTAAGTTTGAACACCCCTGGGGTTTTTTTCTGAAGGGTTAGGAGTGCTTTAAGACTTGCATGCTTCAATGCCAGAGTTTCTGAATAGCTACTTGGACCGACCTAAGTACTAATTCATAATTTCCTATCTGATCACATGGGCGGCAAGCCACTCCCATCCGGTCACATGGGTGGCAAGCCACTCCCACAAAAGAGGCCACACCCACAGAGTAGGTTCCAACAATTTTTGAAACCCACCACTGCTCGACTGCTACTTCAATGGCCCAGTTCCAAATCAGCCATGGCCCAGTAGTGAGCGTTTGAGACCACTGCCATGCACTGTTTTGTTTTGATTTCTTTTCCAAAAAAAGCAATATAATGAAGAAGAAAAAATAAAAAAAATGGATAAGTTGTAGTGCGGTTGAGGTTTTGCCTCCAAAACAAAAGCAAATCCTCAAAACGTCTAAGGCAATAGCCACTGAACAGGACTTGGCAACATTCCTGGAACTCTCCGCTGTAAAGGCTGAATGTAGGAAGTGAACAGTGTCACTTTCTGGACAACCGAAGCATCCAATATGAAGTGGATAATTAAGGGCTCCGTGCCAGTTATCATGCAAGTCAAAACAGAAATAAAACACAGGCCACTGACTCATAGCTGACTCACCAAGTACAACACATGCTTTGAAGGGAGGATGTTTTACTCCACTTCCTCTTCCAGTTGTACACAATTCTCACCTCCAGATGCTCACAAATAATCCGGGCAGGCTTCTTTATAATTAACGATATAGCTATGGAACATTTTTAAAAAGAAAATGAAGCCAATCCCCATTGACATCGGTGTCTCAGCAATGTAATGGAGGGGGCGTGCTGTTACCTTCTTTCCTTAAAAAACAACAACAACCTAGTAACGCCATCAGAATTCAAAAATCGCACATCACACAGGCCTTTAGTTGAATGAAACACTTCAATTGACAAATACATCAGGAGGTATTCACTTTCCATGTTTCTCCAAAAATAAGACAGGGTCATCTGTCTATCACCTATCACCTATCACCTATCACCTATCACCTATCACCTATCACCTATCATCCATCCATCCATCCATCCCTCTATCTCTCTCCATCTCTCCATCTCTCCATCTCTCCATCTCTCCATCTCTCCATCTATCATCGATCATCGATCATCGATCATCGATCATCGATCATCGATCATCGATCATCGATCATCGATCATCGATCATCGATCATCGATCATCGATCATCGATCATCCATCCATCCATCCATCCATCCATCTCTATCTATCTATCTATCTATCTATCTATCTATCTATCTATCTATCTATCTATCTATCTATCCATCTATCATCTATCATCTATCCATCTATCCATCTATCCATCTATCCATCTATCTATCCATCTATCCATCTATCCATCTATCCATCTATCCATCTATCCATCTATCCATCTATCCATCTATCCATCTATCCATCTATCCATCTATCCATCTATCCATCTATCCATCTATCCATCTATCCATCTATCCATCTATCCATCTATCCATCTATCCATCTATCCATCTATCCATCTATCCATCTATCCATCTATCCATCTATCCATACAGTATTTTGGAGGTTTGATGGCTAATAACACAGCTTTGTTTTGGAGCAGTACCATAAAATTATATACCAATGGAAAAATAATTTAATCAAGAATGTAATTCAGCAGCAAAATTTGTTCAATTATCTGTATTCTATGAAAAAGTGTAGCCAAAAAACCAGACAAAGGAAGCACAACTTGCTTAGGTTGATATCAGGTAGCTTTCCTTCATCTGATTGGAGCCAATGAGCACGAGTGTTTAGAGAGCCAATTAGGTATCAACTTGTTTTGGCAATGAGCCAATCAGATTGCAGTAGGATTCAGTTATGGATGTCATAAGCTGAGAGGAGGACATTTGTCAGATATAATTTTTGTGTATCTCATTTTTTTCTACATGTTTCACTTTTCATCTTTATAACTGCTATTCTAATACATAACTGCTATTTTAATCACATTCGTGATTAAATTATCTTTTCATTTATATATAATTGTATGGTACTACTCCAAAAACAAGTGGTGTTACCAGTCATCAAACCTCAAAAATACACTTTTCCCAAACGGTTTCCACAATTTGACCACTACTGTATCTCTCTCTCTCTCTCTCTCTCTCTCTCTCTCTCTCTCTCTCTCTCTCTCTCTCTCTCTCTCTCTCTCTCTCTCTCTCTCTCTCTCTCTCTCTCTCTCTCTCTCTCTCTCTCCCTCCCTCCCTCCCTCCCTCCCTCCCTCCCCCCCTCTCTCTCCCTCCCTCCCTCCCTCTCTCTGTCTCTCTCTGTCTCTCTCTCTGTCTCTCTCTCACGCATACACACGGTAGGCTAACAAGTCTGTCCAGAAGGGAAATGAATAATTCTCTGCCACACCTATTCATCTCCACCCCCTGTCTTTTATCCCCACAGCTAAGGTGGGCCTTCACGTAAAATATTTTTACATGACATCCACAGATACAATGGGTCAACACTGCAGAAAAAAAGGTTTCCCTCAGTCTGATGGGAAGTCAGCCCAACAGTTTCAATCTCAGGCACATCTCCATTTGACACTAGGAATCAAGCAGGAAGTGATGCAACAAAACAGATGCTTCAGGGGTGGGATGCTTCTGGTTCAGACCAGTTCGGCTGAACCAGTAGCTCTCACAATCAGCTGGGAGCGAACCGGTTCACTCTGACGATCAGATGGACCCGCTCACTCGCCCCTGCGCTTTACCGACCTATATCTTCTTAGAGTAGATTGCTGTGCCTCGGCTGTGTTACTCCTCAGCAGTAATGTGGAATGTAAGTTTTCTTAAAACTTTGCACGCCCATGCAGTGCGCATACACAAAGCGCGTGATCACCGAACCGCTTGTTAAACCATCAGGATCCCACCACTGGGACACTTGTTTCAAGAACCAGGAAAACTATTAAGGAAAAACAAACAAACACATCTCCAGGAATTGCAATTCCATAAGCCTATTTCCAGTAAAATCGAGATTGACTTTTTGTGCTTCTGTTGCTTGACCATGCTGTGCAGAGGCTGGAGTTAAGGACAGGTGGAACAGTTGCCACCTGTCTGTTGTTATTTTAACAGATTACTTTGGTCTTGGGCTGCTTGCTTCACATCCTCATCCAGCTCTGCTGGAGCTTCCAACAAAGGCTCCAGCTTGAGTGCCCTTCAACCTCCATCCCAGGCTCCTACAATGGTTGCCAAAGCCGAACTATTTTGGAAGACTTCTCTTGCAGCACGAGGTCCACTGGAGGAGGCTGGTGGGGACTTAAAAACAGAACGGTGCAATATTTTGTGTGTGTTTATAGGAGAATATTTAGGAGTTTATTTAAAACTGGAGTTCTAGCACACAGTTTCATTGGAGCATAAATTGGTTTGTTTGGGTACCAGAGATGAAGAAAAAATAGAGAGGATGTTCTCTCTCTCTCTCTCTTTCTATCTATCTATCTATCTATCTATCTATCTATCTATCTATCTATCTATCATCTATCTATCTATCTATCTATCTATCTATCTATCTATCTATCTATCTCCATATCCTTATCCTTATCCTTATCCTTATCCTTATCCATATCCTTATCCTTATCCTTATCCTTATCCTTATCCTTATCCTTATCCTTATCCATATCCATATCCATATCCATATCCATATCCATATCTCTCTCTCTCTCTCTCTCTGTCTGTCTGTCTGTCTGTCTGTCTGTCTGTCTGTCTGTCTGTCTGTCTGTCTGTCTATCTATCTATCTATCTATCTATCTATCTATCTATCTATCTATCTATCTATCTATCTATCTATCTACAGAACCGTAAAGCTAACAAAATTGAAATTTGACACAAATATTCCTCTTGGCTTCTAGGTGCTTGCTAAGAAAGGATTTTTCAAAATGACCATCAGATCATTAGCATTTCTTATATAGTAATTTACACGTTCTGGTGCTAAGGAGTTCTACTCCCCCTCCCCACCTGAAAGGAACTCTGTTCCAACTGCCAGTTTCCTCACATTCTGTTACCTCAATTCAAACTGGCAGACGTTCCACTCCTTCACTCAGGAGCGACCTGGAGCTCCTCACAGTACTAAATGCCGGGACCTCACTACAATGTCTATACCTTCCACCGATGAAACTGCTTTCAGACTCAAGGCCATGGGAGCAATATTCCCTTATGTATTTCAATCATCGATAATATACTGAGCCAGTATATTATGAACTGAATTTTTCCTGCATAGCCCGGTCACATAGTTTTGTCATGAAGTACGGGTATCCAGCAAGTTCTATATATATTTAAGTAAATGAAGGTGTAAGTTTATGGAAATTCATTGCATAACATGGGATAGTTGTGTTACAGTGTGTGTTAATGAGGCAGTGAAGGTGAAATGAGGGTGGCAAACACAATGGGTAACTTGAGTTCAACAAGCTGGACAAGTCTAGAAAACATATCTCTTAGAAGGTTGCATCCTTTAATGTGTGTGAGGGGGTCTTTGGTGCCCGCTGAGCTTGGTTGTTTTCTTGCAGACATTTCATTAACCAAAGTAGGTAACTTCGTCAGTTCTAGAAAGGAGAGACATTTACAGGGAGGAGGAAGAAGACTGTGAGTCAATCAGAATTAGAATAGAGCTGGAAGGGACCTTGGAGGTCTTCTAGTTCAGTTCCCTAGTCAAGAAGGAGATCTCATATCATTTCAGACAAGTGATTGTCCAGTGTCTTCTTAACACCCTCCAGTGATGAAGCACACACAATGTCTGAAGACAAGCTGTCCCATTGGTCTTTAGTGCCCTATGCGCTTGGTTGTTTTCTTGCAGATATTTCATTACCCACACTAGGTAACATCATCTGCGTTAGAAAGGAGAGAGGTTTGCAGAAAGGAAGAGGAACAGGAAGAGAAGGAGGAGGAGGAGGACTGTGAAATCCTTGGTGTTCTCTGAGCTTGGTTGTTTTCTGGCAGGCATTTGATTACCCAAATATGGGAGGAAGCCTACTGCTTCCTTTCTCTGTCTATCGGCTCTCTGTCTATCGGCTTAGTGGTTAACACATCTGCCTAATATGTAACACAGCCCAGGTTCGAATCCCAGTAGGAGTATGGCTAGCTGATGAGAGCTAAATAGCTTGAAATAGATCTATACTAGTCTCCCTTTATTTATTTATCAGCACAAATACAACACAAATGTAACAAAGGCAACAGTAAAAATATTGGGTTTCTGTCTGGATGGTCTCTTGTGATGAGCCGATAGACAGAGAAAGGAAGCAGTGAACTTCCTCCCATATTTGGGCATACCAGGGGTTGTGACTTTAAATATATACCTTTCTCCCTGGCTCAGCTGATAAGGAGAGGAACTCTGTGGCTTAATGGTTAACACATCTGCCTAAGATACAATACAGCCCAGGTTCGAATCCCAGTAAGGGTATGGCTAGCTGATGAGAGCTAAATAGCTTGAAATAGATCTATATTAGTCTCCCTTTATTTATTTATCAGCACAAATACAACACAAATGTAACAAAGGCAACAGTAAAAATATTGGGTTTCTGTCTGGATGGTCTCTTGTGACGAGCCGATAGACAGAGAAAGGAAGCAGTAGGCTTCCTCCCATATTTGGGCATACCAGGGGTTGTGACACTAAATACAAAAATACATACATACATACATACATACATACATACATACATACATACATACATATTATTTTTTATTTTTTATTAACAAACATGTAAAATACACACACACAAAACTTAGACGTACACCACATTTACACAATACAATGCGAACAGGAGCTTCCTGTTCTTTCTAATAGCAATTATCAATCGATACCGCTCACCTTATATTATTTCCCCTTCTATTGGATTTCATTTGGATTTCACCATTCTTAACCCTCTTATTTTACTCATAACTATTATTTTTTTTGAGTTTTGTTATATTCCTTAATTGATCCTTCTTTCTTTCCTCCATCCACCTATACCATTTATCCCATATCTGGTGGAATTCTGATTCTTCTTTTCCCTGGATTTCTTTAGTTAGTTTGTCCATTTCAGCACAATCCATAACCTTTCTTATTATTTCATCTTCGCTTGGAGTTAATTTGTTTTTCCATTTCTGGGCAAAGGCAATCCTTGCCACTGTTTATGTATCTTTGCTTCCCACTATCTACTTCAACATTCCTTTGTGTCTGAATATTTTATGGCTATGCTAGCAGTTTGTTTGCCCTGGAAAAGCACGTTTAGGAAAGAGGCAATTCACTTGCCTAAAGTAATGCCATTTTTCTACTTCATTTTGCTTCCTCCATAGGAACAAGGAAACTATTTTGTTTCACAAAGCAGTATTGGACAAAGGATGCTGGCCTTAAAACTATCTGAAAGTGAAGCATTGTTTCTGAGATTTGCTCAGCCCAATTATAATCCAGTGGCAACTGGGAAGAGGGAGGGGAGGAGAGAGCAAGAGAGAGAGAGAGAGAGAGAGAGAGAGAGAGAGAATTTAGTATCACTTTTACACCTCCATTGATATTCTTATACACACACATGGTTGGATCGGGGATAAAAGCAGAATAAGGTGGTAATCTTAGTGCTAATGCAAACAAAACACCAGAGATGAAGGAAAAGGTCACCTTCAAAGAGAATAATTGGTTCAACATTGTAAGTTTGTGAAGTTCAATTGATTTTACCTTCCTGTTCCAGATCTGTTGGCAAAAAGATACTACCCCAGTTTCAAGGGGAAAATTCGATAGATAGCTAGGTAGCTAGGTGACTAGGTAGGTAGGTAGGTAGGTAGGTAGGTAGGTAGGTAGGTAGGTAGGTAGGTAGGTAGATAGATAGATAGATAGATAGATAGATAGATAGATAGATAGATAGATAGATAGATAGATAGATAGATAGATAGATAGATAGATAGATAGATGATAGATAGATAGATAGATAAATAGATGTAGGTGTAGTAATAGCAATAGCGATAACGGTAGAGGTAGAGGTAGAGGTAGAGATAGAGATAGAGATAGTTATGTTTAGTCACTGTATTAGAAAAATATGTTGAGATTTTAGAAAAAGTGTAGAGAAGAGCAAATAAGATGATTAAGGCCTGGAGACTAAAACATATAAATTACAGGATTGGGGTTTGGCCAGCTAGAGAAAAGAAGGAGTATGGATGACATGATAGTAGTATTCCAGTATTTGATAGGCTGCACAAAGAAGAAGGAGGTCAACTTATTTTCCAAAGCACCAGAACACAAGAAAAGGGATGGAAGCTAATCAAGGAGATTAACAATCTGGAGTTAAGGAGAAACGTCCTAACACTGGGGACAATTAACTAGATGGATGGTTTGCCTTCGTCATTGGAGGTTTATAAGAAGAGACTGGAGAGCCACTTGTCTGAAATGGTATAGGATCTATTCTATTCTATTCGATTCTATTCGATTCTATTCGATTCTATTCGATTCTATTCGATTCTATTCGATTCTATTCGATTCTATTCGATTCTATTTGATTCCATTCGATTCTATTCTATCCTATCCTATCCTATCCCATCCCATCCCATCCCATCCCTATTCTATTCTATTCTGTCCCGTCCCATCCCATCCCATCCCTGTTCTGTCCCGTTCCGTCTCGTCCCATTCTATTCTATTCTATTCTATTCTTTAATTGTTCTCACTGTTACAAAATTTCTCCTTAGTTCGAGATTGGATCACTCCTTCATAGGTCTCCATTCATTGCTCCTTATCCTGCCCTCTGGTCTTTTGGAGAATAGATTGACCCCCTTCTTCTCCATGACAGCCCCTCAAATCTTGGAAGACTGTTATCGTGTCACCCCTAATCCTTCTCTTTGTCAGGCTAGACAAAACCCAATTCCTGCTCATCCTATGTTTTAGTCTATTCAATTCTTCTTTATAGTATGTAATATGTGCCTTGGAAAAAGTATCCAGATATTTCAGTTAGTTGAGCATTTGGCAGAAGCTCTGCCTTGAGAGGGGAAAAAAAATATTTTTATCATCTTTCATTGCCTCCTCGTCTATTCTCCAGGCTAATTCAAATGCTAGCCTTGGTACTCCCTACATCTCATTCTGAAAATACATGAAAGCTCACCGCATGTAGCTACCTGAGATCTCCTGTGAGATCTCCAGAATGAAATGCATACAGCAGCTGTAGAAGATGGTGGGACGCCATAAAATTCTCAGGACAGTTCATTCAGAGTTTCTTTTGATAAGTAGGCAGCATCTGGGGTTGGTTATTTTTTCGCCTTCTTATTTCTCCCACGTTCTTAAATCAATTTTTACCTTTAAGCTGTTTTTACACCTTGGGACTCTTTTGCTCTTGCTATTCGTCATTGCTTCTCATATGATTTTATTTTGCTTTATGTTTTTTTTTTAAGCAGCTTCCTTCACAAACTGGTCTACTCATGTCCAGGGGTAGGGATATCAATAAGTAAACAGTGACATTGACAGCAAAATATCCTAACGAGACCAGTGGTGGCTTTCAAAAATTGTTCAAACCTACTCTGAGGGTGTGGCCTCCTTTGTGGGAGTGGCTTGCCACCCATGTGACCGGATGGGAGTGGCTTGCCACCCATGTGACCAGATGGGAGTGGCTTGCCACCCATGTGACCGGATATGAAGATTAGAATTAGAATTAGAATTAGAATTTTATTATTTGTATGCCGCCGTTCTCCGGGAGGACTCAGGGTGGCGAACAATTCAAGGGGGAAAAAGGGGAACATAAAAAACAAAATACAAATAATAAAAGTAAACAACAGTCGCACAACCATACAAGTCGAGAGGGGAGGGGAACTCATCAACCACAGGCCTGCCGGCAAAGCCAGGTTTTGATGGCTTTTTGGAAGGCCTGGAGAGAGGTGAGGGTCCGAATCCCTGCGGGGAGTTCATTCCAGAGGGCCGGAGCTGCCACAGAGAGGGCCCTCCCCCGGGTAATAGCCAGATGGCATTGGCTGGTAGATGGCACCCGGAGGAGGCCAACCCTGTGAGATCTAATGGGTCTGTGGGAGGTAATTGAGATGCCATTCTAAACTCACGGAAGGAATGCAGAACTATCAAGCATGCTAAGGTAAAGACTGTTACCCAAACAATTTGTTAAGAGCCAAGGTGGCGCAGTGGTTAAATGCAGCACTGCAGGCTACTGCTAGATCAGCAGTTCAGCAGTTCAAATCTCACCGGCTCAGGGTTGACTCAGCCTTCCATCCTTCCAAGGTGGGTAAAATGGGGACCCAGATTGTTGGGGGCAATATGCTGATTCTCTGTAAACCGCTTAGAGAGGGCTGAAAGCCCTATGAAGCGGTATATAAGTCTACTGCTATTGCTATTGTTAGCACCTAACTGGACCCTCATTGATAACCAGGGAGGTGGATAGGAACAAGGGAAAGTTAATCATATGCTTTGGGCACGAAAACCCCAGATCTAGCTTTGCTTCTTCCATACACCACTTGGCTTTACTAACATAGACCTCTGGCTCACCATGAGCCCAAGAGTCTTTCTTTTCTAACTGACTACATTAGAACAAACACTAGAAAAGTGGTTGATGGGCTTTTCAACTAAGCCTTCAATAACCTTTTGGTGGTAACATCCTCTCTTTGTTGATTATGAACCAGAGTGTCAACCCTGAAGCTGACCTGACCAAAGCCATTTTGAAGCGGGGTGTTGTAGCCAAAACAAAATACTTTCTCCTGGGAACCAAGGACAATCTCACACCTGGTCAGAGAGAGATGGAGTGACATTACCCAGCAACCAGATGGCAACCTGATTGGACCATGTGACTGTTTGGGGCAGCGGAAAAGTTTTTACTTTTATTTAGGTGAAAACCGTGGGAACCTTCAGAGTCGGCTTTCACCAGTACTGTGCCAATATGATATATCCAATATTCTTTAAGGAATCTACCTTCCTCGGAGTCTTGCTTGCTATGGAACCCTGCCAAAGAGGTTGTTTAATAATCAGTCCAAATGAGGCTTGTTTTACTTCGTCCCTAGAGGATCAGCGAGTTTTCTCATCAAAAGGGATGTCATTCTCTCTCTGCTTCTTGCCTCCATCGGCCAGATGATGTGATTGTTATCTGGACACGCAAGACATCAGCAAACAGCACTGAGCTCCTAGTCGTGCAGATGGCAATGGGATTCAAAATTCGTGTTTATTTTATGGGGAAGAGGTACTGACTGGCTTCAAGCACTGCATTAGCACTCGAGATCATTCATTCTCATTAAGATTTGCATATAGAGAATATTAAAAGGTTTAAATTAATAAAGGAGAAGAAACGAGCCTTGTGCCTCGGCCGCTGAATGCTAATGCACTCTTGCAGGTTAGCAGAGGTGATCTTGATTGCTCCAAGTGTATTTATCTCCCACTTCTGGGGAAAATAAGCCCACAACATGCCCCTCTGTGCTCGCTGGAGGTAGCATTTCCCACATTAAGATCTTGTGTACCATTTACACAAAGGCAGTGGTGGGTTTCAAAAATTGTTCGAACCTACTCTGTGGCTGTGGCCTCCTTTGTGGGAGTGGCTTGCCGTCCATGTGACCGGATGGGAGTGGCTTGCCGCCCATGTGACCGGATATGAAGATGCCGATGACACTTGTCAGAACCACCTTAAATTACCTCACACACAGCACTGGCATGCATAAGAATATGATGTAAACTTGTTTTTTAAAAGGCATCTTTGGTTTGCGTTAAAACAACTTCAACACACGCCATGTTCTGATTGCACCACAAACGCAGTAGTCATCCTTACCTTTCACAGAGGCACTGAGTTTTATAAATAGGAGCATGATAGTGTAGAATAATCATATCCAAGGACCAGTGGTGGGTTTCAAAAAATTTTTGGAACTTCTTCTGTAGGTGTGGCCTGCTTTCCGGGTCCACTGGTGGAACCTCTTCTAACCGGTTCAGTAGATTTGACGAACCGGTTCTACCAAATAGGTGCGAACTGGTAGGAACCCACCTCTGTTCAAAGGAAGCCAGAATCATATACAGAATGTTGTGAGGACATTTTCCACCATTTTTTTGAAAAGTTGTTTTAATTTTTAATTTATCCACAAGTGTGCATCTTGACAAATACTATTATATATTATCCAATATTATGCCAGTCCTTCTCACCATCAACCAACAACAAATCTCATTTGTTCTTCTGCTTTCCGTACACCATATTATACTTAGTTCTACAAGAATCCTACCTCCTCTTCTTCTCTCCCCCTCCCTACCTCCTTTCTTTTCCTCACTACTTTCTTCTACCATCCCTCCTCTCCTTTCTATTCTCTTCTCTCCTTCTCCTCTTCCTCTTTCCTCACCTTCTCTCTCTCCTACTCTTTTGCTCACCTCTGCTTCTCTCTCTCCTGTCCCCTCTCTTCTTTGTCTCTTCCCCTCCTTTCCTCTCCCTTCCTCACTCTACTCTACTCTACTCTACTCTACTCTACTCTACTCTACTCTACTCTACTCTACTCTACTCTATTCTCCTTACCCTCCCTTCTCCACTCCTCTCCTCTGCTCTCCACTCCCCCTCCTCTCCTCTTCTTTCCTCCCCACCAATTACTTCTCTGTTAAGAAGGTGATATCCGTTTTTAAGACCCATTTATCACCTGGAAGGCTACTAAATTATTATTTCCCCTTCTTCTCCTTTCATATTGCCCTGAAAGGAGAGGCGGAGATGGGAAATGTGACAGTTTAATGGGGAAGAACAACCCTAGCTTTCAAATTATTTATTGATGTATATTATGATGTGTGAATATGATCGTGCTACCTCACTATCTCAATTTCTTTGAATGTTATTATATATTCCATCCATAAAAAATTAATCGCAAAAAAGCCAAACCACCCAAAAAAATTAAGACAGCAAAACATCGGCTAAAATAGGGAGATGTCCAGAATCTGTTTAATTTAGATGTGTGTTGAACTAGTCATAGTCTGAGCCGAGATATCTTTTGGGGCGGAGGGATTTAATCTTCTATAAGACATGAGAGTTCAATGTGGAGAGAACTTTTTTGGGGGGAAAAAAAGAAAAGATATATGCTATGAAGTATTAATTATGATACATTAGTATCTAACTTTCTCATTATGCAAGACCTTTAGCTTTTTAAACTTCTGCAATAATTTCTAACTGTCTTTCTGCTTCTGAAAATAATTACTTTCATGATTCAATTTTTTTAAAGAAGATGTTCAAGAGAACAGAATATAGAAACCCATTCTTTCTCCCCCCCCCTCTCCTTCTCTCTCTAACTCTCCCTAGCTCCGTTTCTCCCTCCCTCTTTCTTTCTCTCTTTGTCTCTCCCTCCCTTTCACTCCCTTTCTCTCCCTTTCTCTCTCTTTCTCCCTCTCTCTCCCCCCCTCTCTCCACCAAATTTAATAGTCTTAAAGTTCTGCCTGTCATTCAGGCTGCTTCTCTGGAGGAAGGAATTAACATCACTTGTGTGTTTGAGACTTATCCCACATTTTAGTACTAGAAGTAGAGTATGTATAGATCTCTCATAGGAGCAACCATTTCTCCTTTTTGGAATTTTAGTATTAGTAACTTCGTTTCTGCATTTGCGGAATGGCAGAGGTAGAAGACCTGGCTCACATCCTGATTGATTGTTGCTTGTATAAGGGGGTGTCTATCTGTTTGTCTGTCTGTCTGTCTGCCTGCCTGCCTACTTGCCTGTCTGTCTGTCTGTCTGTCTCTCTCTCTCATCTTGATGTATGTCCAACCTAGATAAATTCAACCATGATCTTCTGTATGTGGAATCATTCTTCACAAGCCCCACTCTTCCTCTCCTCTCCTCTGAACAGTGGAGCAGGCAATGCTAAATGACTTACATCAAGATTAAAAAAAGATAAAAAAAAGAAACACTCAACAATTATCAATATTTCCCCCTAAACTTGGCCTTGAACGGGTATTTCTTGCAACTAGTGTTGAGGTTCTGACACCAAAACAGAACAAACCCCCCCAAAAATCTCACCCAGAAAGAGTCACTGCAAAACCATTTTATATCCCTGCTATACAATATTAGTAAAACACAGTACAATGATTTAAATTTTAATTGGAAATTTTATGGAGTTATCAAGTCCATGAATAAGTACTATGTCTATTTGTCTTTTTATTCAGATTTATCTGCTGTTCCATAACTATTCTCTTGACAACTTATAATAAAATAGAAGGTAAAACCATAAATTGAGAGCAACATAAAGTATGAATAATTAAACTCACAGCATTTTGAAAATTAAATGCATCCAAACTACCACTTAATTAAAGTTTGGGGGGAAAAAAAACTTTCTAGAGTGTGCCTGTCTCATGCAAGTAGGACATATGAAGAAGATGTTTTAATTCAGATTAAATTTAAAAAAATGTACCAATGTAAAAACGCTTCTAAAATAATTACCACTGAGGTACATTGCTGTTAACTGTATTATCAAGATCCAAAGCATCAGATGTGGCTTCAACTGTTGCTCGAAAGCTATAATTGCATTTCTTATGCAGGTCATTAGTCCTTGATTTGTGATCACAACTGAGCCCCAAAAATTCTTGTTGCTAAGCAAGACATTTGTTAAGCGAGTTTTGCCCCCATTTTATGACAAATGGTTACAGCTACCTGCTATATCTTCAGATTGCTTCTGGATTTTTAATTTAAAATCTGGATATAAATCTGCCAAAAGGGGGAGGGGGAATCTATCAGCAGAGAGAAAATGTTAACTCTTCTGATTTATAGTAAACCTGCCCATCTTTAGTCATAGAGAAGCTCACTTTTTATTATGACCATTTGTTTTGCTTTTCTTTATCTCATTTTCCTTTGCTTTGTGTTTTATTGTCTGTTCGCTATGACCAGTTCGGGCAAACCGGTCTGAACCGGCTGAATATGACCTCTGATTATGTTGCCGACAAATGGTCCAAATCGAATATCTCTTGAACTCTGTTGTATTTTGTACACATCCCTTAAGTTAGTGGAGCTTAGCTAACTTGAGTCAAAAAATCGTTGTAGGAAAATGCATTGTTTGAGCTAACTTGAGGATACAAACAGATAAACATAGTAAGACATTCCATAGTACGTACACCAGATAAGAGCAGGGGTGGGCTGTTATGGATTCGCCCAGGTTTGGGAGAACCCATAGCTAATAGCAGTTAGACTTATATACCGCTTCATAGGGCTTTCAGCCCTCTCTAAGCGGTTTACAGAGTCAGCATATCGCCCCCACAGTCTGGGTCCTCATTTCACCCACCTCGGAAGGATGGATGGCTGAGTCAACCTTGAGCCGGTGAGATTAGAACCGCTGAACTGCAGATAACAGTCAGCTGAAGTGGCCTGCAGTACTGCACCCTAACCACTGCGCCACCTCGGCTCTTATGGCTGGTTCAGAGAATCTTATGGCTGGTTCAGAGAAACTCCAAACCCCATCTCTGGCTGACCTCACCCACTCAATCCCACCCCACCCCTCCTAGAAGTCTCCACGTGGCCCATTTTGGATGCGAGGTAAGTGCAGGGCCCACGCGGAGGCTCAGGGAGGGGGAAGAACAGGCCTCCTGGAAGTTCTGGAGGGCCAGAAATGGAGGCTGGGGGGAGCAGTTTTTGCCCTCCTACAGGCTCCAGGAAAGCCCCCAGAGCCTGGGGAAGATTTTAAATTTAGATTTATTAACATTTGTATGCCGCCCACTCCCTTGGGACTCTGGGCGGCTTACAGACAAGACAAAAAGAAACATATATTAAAAAATTTAAAATAAGGATACCAGTATTAAAATTTCACACCATGCATACAGTTAAAGTGGGGCTGGATACTAATCAACAGCCCCAGACCTGCCGGAACAGCCAGGTCTTAGTGGCTTTACGGAAGGCCGGAAGAGTAGTAAGGGTCTGGATCTGTATGGGTAGATCGTTCCATAGGGCCGGAGCAGCTACAGAGAAGGCCCTTCCCCGGGGGGCCGCCAACCAACATTGACTGGTTGACGGCACCCGGAGGAGGCCCAATCTGTGTGATCTTATTGGTCGTTGGGAGGTAAATGGCAGGAGGCGGTCTCTCAGGTAGCCAGGTCCTAAACCATGTAGGGCTTTAAAAGTAATGACTAGCACCTTGAAGCGCGTCCGGAGACCAATGGGGAGCCAGTGCAGCTCGCGGAGGATAAGTGTAACATGGGTATATCTAGGACACCCAATATCGCTCCCCTTCCCCCCGTGGTAGTGCATGAGGATGACTAGGCCATGCCCACCATGGCCACGCCCACCCAGACACGCGGCAGAGAACCTGTTGCTGAAAGTTTTGAAGCCCACCGCTGGATAAGAGGTCGTGGTCAGAAATGAGATGTTTGGGTTTACAATCCAATACGGGTGATTTATTCATAAGGATGATTAGCATAAGTGCAAATCCAACTAATAGCTGAGCCAAGGTGGCGCAGTGGTTAAATGCAGCACTGCAGGCTACTTCAGCTGACTGCAGTTCTGCAGTTCGGCTGTTCAAATCTCACCGGCTCAGGGTTGACTCAGCCTTCCATCCTTCCGGGGTGGGTAAAATGAGGACCCAGATTGTTGTTGGGGGCGATATGCTGACTCTGTAAACCGCTTAGAGAGGGCTGAAAGCCCTATGAAGCGGTATATAAGTCTAACTGCTATTGCTATTGCTAATATATGAAAGAGATTGGTGGATTGCACAGTAAACCCACCAATCATGCTTATGTCCTACGTATCCAGCTGCTAACATCTAAGTCTCCTTATTCTGTAAATCTTACAAGCAACTCTGTTCAGGGAATGACATTAACACGTAGAGCTTCTTCTTGAAAAAGGCGATTCTAGGAATGTCAGGAAGAGTTAAAATATACATATTTAAGCCCTCGTTTTCCATCTGTCTGTCCGTCCATCCATCTCCCTTTATTTCCCACCAAAGTGAACAGGATGGTTCCTGGCATGCCGTGTTCAGAAGGACTCTGGAGAGAAGTGCCGTGGCAGTTGTACAGCTCATCTGCATAGTCAGCCGGCAGTTTTGGCACAGGATTAGAAGTAACGGTTATGAATACCAGCAAATACTTGTGTTGGAAGCGTAAACGATGGCGCAAAAAATAAGGCAAGGGGAATTGACATGATTTAATTCAACAGAAGAGTAGAACTTAAAGGGTAATGGAGGCCTAAGTTTCTCCCCTGCCCCCCACAGCCCCCAAAAAGTTCATATCGGCCCTATTGTCATATTTTCAGAGGGCGATTTTGAAAATGTGGGGAGGGGAAATGTTTTTGAAAGGCACTTTAGGAAAATAAGAGTTGGACTTTTTAATGATGATAGGTAGGTAGGTAGGTAGGTAGGTAGGTAGGTAGGTAGGCAGGCAGGCAGGCAGGCAGGCAGGCAGGCAGGCAGGCAGAGATGATAGATAGATGATAGATTAGATAGATAGATAGATAGATAGATAGAGAGAGAGAGAGAGAGAGAGAGAGATACAGGCAGACAGACAGATAGAAAGATGATATATAGATAGGTAGGTAGATAGATGGATAGAGAGAGAGAGGGAGGGAGGGAGGGAGGGAGGGAGGGAGGGAGGGATGATGGATGAATGGATAAACAGATACAGTAGGCAGATACAGTAGGCAGATGATAGACAGACAGACAGAAGACAGACAGACAGATGGATGGACGGACAGACAGATGGACGGGTGGGTTGATGGGTGGATAAACAAATAGGCAGATACAGTAGGCAGATGATAGATAGATAGATAGATAGATAGATAGATAGATAGATAGATAGATAGATAGATAGAGAAAGAGAGAGAGAGAGAGAGAGAGAGAAAGACAGACAGACAGACAGACAGACAGAAAGACAGACAGACAGAGATTGACAGGCAGATAGGTCAATACAGTAGTCAGTCAGACAGACAGTCACAGTAGACAGACAGATATGTATGCAGGCAAGCAGACAGGCAGGCAGGCAGATAATGAGCCGAGGTGGCGCAGTGGTTAGGGTGCAGTACTGTAGGCCACTTCAGCTGACTGTTATCTGCAGTTCAGCGGTTCAAATAGCAATAGCAATAGCAATAGCAGTAGACTTATATACCGCTTCATAGGCCTTTCAGGCCTCTCTTAGCGGTTTACAGAGAGTCAGCATATTGCCCCCAACAATCTGGGTCCTCATTTTACCCACCTCGGAAGGATGGAAGGCTGAGTCAACCCTGAGCCGGTGAGATTTGAACCGCTGACCTGCTGATCTAGCAGTAGCCTGCAGTGCTGCATTTAACCACTGCGCCACCTTGGCTCAAATCTCACCGGCTCAAGGTTGACTCAGCCTTCCATCCTTCCAAGGTGGGTAAAATGAGGACCTAGACTGTGGGGGCGATATGCTGACTCTGTAAACCGCTTAGAGAGGGCTGAAAGCCCTATGAAGCGGTATATAAGTCTAACTGCTATTGCTATTGCTATTGCTAGATAAGATTTAGCATTGTGATTGCTTGGATTTCTTCATTTTTTCCCTGCTGCACTAAAAGTCTGGGACTTTATCTTACAATATCTTTTCTCCAGTATGTTGATGTTATCATTCTTAAGATCACCGCTTCAGTTATTGGAAGCTTTTATCCCATTGTTCCAAAGGTGCTTTTGGCAGGTGGCAACTGGACTTTCTGGTTTTTCTTTGAAGACGTTTCCCTTCTCACCCAAGAAGCTTCTCCAACTTTTATCCCCATTCACACCTTAACTCTACAGGTGCCTTTTTATATCCACATCATTGTTTGTCAAGAAGGATGGAAAGAATGAATGAATGAATGAATGAATGAAGGAAGGAAGGAAGGAAGGAAGGAAGGAAGGAAGGCAAGAAGGATGGAAAGAACAAAGGAAGGAAGGAGGAAGGAAGGAAGGAAGGAAGGAAGGAAGGAAGGAAGGAAGGAAGGAAGGAAGGAGGATTTGATGGGTAATCAGAAACATTGCAAAAAAAGATGATTTTTCTAGATTCCGCCTTCAAATTCCATGGATGAAGCAGCTTGAGTGCTCAATGCAAGCCTACAATAAAGGCATATTGCCCGATATGGTCAGCACCATTTCTTAACTCTGTTGGGTCTCATTGTAAACTGTTGAGTCAAAGAATCACCCCTCACTGGTTCTGTATGATGGCATTATAGAAATATCCATCACTGAATGGGGCATTATAGACATAACAGCAATAACAGCAACCAGTGCAACCATAATATAGAGACTTCTGAAACCAGGAAACGATCCAATTTATTACCCCGTAAAATGAAAGCATGTCATATAGCTGCAGAGCAAGGTGTATCATGGCTTCTCCACCAGGAGAACCCACAATGTTTTACAGCATTTATTTGCCTTTTATTATTATTATTATTATTATTATGACTTCCATTCAAAAACACCTAGAGGAAACTGACTTAATTCATCATTTTCTTGCAGGTTCTTTGTACTCCCCAAGAGAGGCCATTTCTCCTCATTTTAGCATCAACAGAGAGGGAGAGACTTGTAAAAAGGTTAAAGCATTTTGGATAAAAAATATGGTGGATTATGCAAAATATTCTTAAAAAGAGGATAAAGTTTACCCCTCAGTTATTCCTGTTAGGTATAACTACTGATTGTTCTGTTATAGAGACTAACTAGATTTTGCACTTAATAACAGCAGCAAGACTCTTGGTGGCGCAATACTGGAAGAAGGAAGATTTGCCTACTATTCAAGAATGGACATTAAAAGTAACAAACTTAGCAGAGATGGCTAAAATATCAGCATATCTTAAGGACCATTGAAATGAGAGATATAAACTGGAGTGGAGAAGGTGGATTTGACTATACTCAAAATAAATATGGGACTAAGAAATTCCAGATAGTTTATGACTGAAAAAACAAGGAATGATATAATCTGTTTAGAGTTAGCCTAGCAAAGAGGAGTTAAAGCTCAAATGGAAGATGATACTAACTTTCTTTAAGTTTATTTTAGAATATCGTTGTTAAAGATTTATACCCTGTAAATGTTCTGGGAAGTCGGGGGGGGAAGGTTGGGGGGATTGGGCTTGGTGGGGAGGGGGGAGGGGGGAAAAATATTTGTAAAAGCCTTTAAAAAAAATCAATAAAAAAACAGAGCGGGAGAGAGAGGGAGAGAGAGAGAGAGGGAGGGAGAGCAAACACTGGGAACAGTAACACTTAGAAACACTTTGCTTCTTTTTATTCCTTCTTCTTTTTCTTTTAATAAAGTTTTATTAATGTTCTAGTATTACATTTCATTATGGCTTAATAAACATCATGTTGTCTCGGCGGAGCATCACACAGGTGCTGTACATGCCATGCATGTATGCGGAAGTGCCAAAGGCTTTAAAGACAGGTAAGGAGCGCGGGTGGGTCGGTGGGCCCTCTGGAGCACCATAACGGAACGGTACCCGTTGCTCCAGGCAGGCTCCGGTATGCTGCACCGGGGTGTACCACCTGCAACCCACCACTGCATTAATTCAACATTAAGACAACTAAGATCATGGCATCCAGTCCGCTCAATTCCTGGCAAATAGAAGAGATGGAGGTAGTGACTGATTTTATTTTCCTGGGCTCCAAGATCACCGCAGATGGGGACTACAGCCAAGAAATTAAAAGACATTTCCTCCTGGGGAGGAAAGCTATGGCATATCTAGACAGCCTACTAAAAAGCAGAGACATCACCCTGCCAACAAAAGTGTGCATAGTCAAGGCTCTGGTTTTCCCAGTTGCAATGGATGGCTGTGAAAGTTGGACCATAAGGAAGGCTGAGCGCCAAAGAATGGAGGCCTTTGAACTCGGGTGCTGGAGAAGACTCCTGCATTGAGTCCCTTGGACTGCAAGGCAATCCAATCGGTCAGTCCTAGAAGGGATCAACCCTGACTGCTCTTTAGAAGGTCCTAAATCCTGAAGAGGAAACTCAAAGACTTTGGCCACCTCATGAGAAGGAAGGACTCCCTGGAGAAGAGCCTCATGCTGGGAATGATTGAGGGCAAAAGAAGAAGGGGACGACAGGAGAATGAGGTGGCTGGATGGAGTCACCAAAGCAGTCGGCGTGAGCTTAAATGGACTCCAGAGGATGGTAGAGGACTAGAAGGCCCGGTGGAACGTTGTCCATGGGGTTGTGATGATCATGGCATTGCAGCTAACAACAACAACAACAACAATAACAACAGGTGATTCTAGGCTAATTCTTCTTTTCACCCCTACAGATAAGGGCTGTTTGGCATTTGGTGATATGCATTCAGTTAAAAAAATGATTGGTTTGGAGTGGATTTAGTGCATTGTATTACTGTAATTTCGGCCAAGTTTTTTTTTAAAGGTTAATATGCAGCTAAAATAAACATGACCTGCCAAAGGCTCTCTCTGCTTTTGCATTTTGTTTATGTCTGGAGTTTAACATTTAAACAGTTTTCCCCCAACGTGCCCATGGTCTAATGGTGGCTGTATTCATGTGCTATTAACCAATGTAACTCCTTTATTAGAAAAAAGTTTCTGCTTGACATTTTCTGCTTGATTGACATTTCCCTGCTGCCAGCTGTGATAACGCAAGCTTACAACACAGGGTTGTAATGACTAGGGATTTTTGGGGGGTTTGGGGAAATGTTTTGTACCCAATACGTAAATGAAATAAATAATTCACATGAAATGATCCATAACATATTATTTGGCAATTAAAAAGAAAGGGGAAAATGCAAATGTCTTTTTTATGCTCTTAATAGATTTGGTTCCCCCGGCTTTGGCAACGCTGAGCTTGTTGATCAGAAAGATCGGCAGTTCAGCGGTTTGAATCCCTAGCGCCACGTAACGGAGTGAGTTCCCGTGACTTGCCCCAGCTTCTGCCAACCTAGCAGTTCGAAAGCGCGGGAAAAAAATGCAAGTAGAAAAATAGGAACCACCTTTGGTGGGAAGGGAACAGCGTTGTGTGCACCTTCGGCATTTAATCATGCAGTCCACATGACCACAGAGACGTCTTTGGACAGCACTGGCTCTTCGGCTTTGAAACAGAGATGAACACCGCCCCCTAGAGTCGGGAATGACTAGAACATATGTGCGAAGGGAACTGTTAACCTTTTATCGTTTTCAGCCCAAGTTTGGAAACACAAGGAGAAAATATTTATTCTATTAATTGGCTCAGCTATTTTGATTCAGAACATTAGAACTTTTTTTTAAAAAAAATCAACATGCAGCTTCAGGGCCCAAATTTACAATCCTACCGATATATTTTTTCCACTGTGCTTTATATCTCACACCATCATTTCTGTTACTTCTTTAGAGTGCAGACAAAGGTTGATGTGGCAGAAGAGAAGAAAGAAGAGTATTCCATGGGACAGTCAATTAATTGCATCTACCCTGGTCAATGTCTTTCGTTTAATTTAATCAAGGTCTTAAGTATCCTGCTCTCTCTTAATCAAGGTCAGCGGTCAACCTACACTTTTGCAGCCTATTCAAAATTCTCAATGTAATTTATTCATACTTCATCCCTAGATTAAAGTGTTGGAAGAAATGCCCCTCTGGGTTCAGTTCCAAGTGGGGAAAAAGACACTGGATTCATGGAAGTTGCTTGAACAGATGGTTTAATGGTGGACAGGATCACATGCCTTGAAGATGCTGGGTCAAAAGGGAAGAGATGCTGAGAGTCCCTGGGTTTTATGCCCTCTCTGGGCTTTGAACATCCTGGGGCACAGGAAGAGTATCCTGATTGGTTGCTGTTATATCTTAAATATTTTATTTCATTTTCATTTTCATTTTGTACAATCACTTATATACTGTGCAAAGAAAAAAGGAAAAAAAAAAACCCCCCAACATAACACTTCATTCCCCCATACACCCTCTCTTCTCCCCCTCCAACTTTCCTTTCACCCCTCCAACATTCCCCTCTTCTACTTCCCTTCCCCCTCAGACATCTCCCCCTCCCTCCATTTACCCTCCTTACATTCCCTCTCACTCCCTCTTTACTTCTCCCTTCTCTTCCCCTCTTCTCCCCACTTTGGTGTATCCATACAATTCAATTTGTTTTTTACAATAAAAGTAGAAAAAGAAAAAAAAACAAAGAAAAAAAAAACGGCAGTACACAAGTGAATTCTTATTGTTCTAAGGATTGAAACTGTAATTCCACCCTCCCCCCTCCCCCCTATAATCCCCCTTCCCTAACCCCCTTACGGCTTCGCAGGTCCCATGCCCGGCATAATTCTTTAACAAGCATTTAAGTATAATAAGGCCAACTAACTTTAAAATTTAAAAAAAGTAAGATAAAAGTATAGCCAAAAAGAAAAAGAAAAAATAGTAGAAAATAAGAAATAAAAAAAAAAACACCCACACTCACACACAAAAAGGAGAAAGAAACAAAAAGGGTCATAAGCCCACTACATTACCACAGCTTCCCATTATCTATAAATCTTAATCAATGTGACTCATTCCAAATTTCGATTATTTTACTACTTGCAGGGTTTCAAACTATATTTGAGCCAGGTAAGTTGATCAATTAGAATTCCCCAACTAAAAATCTCCTTGCTTTGTCTATCTATTCAAACCTTTAATTTATCTCCTTTTTTATCCAAGTATCCAAACCTTTCTATAACACCATTAACTCAAATACTTCTTTCATTTTTCATTTCCAACACCTCCCTTTCTATCCTTACCCACCTCCACATATAAATTTTTTACCTTCCACCCTGCCTTTATCCATATCCACATAAGTATTTTATCCATATTCGTTGCTCCTCCCATATTTACTCCACTTTCCTGAAGATTCTCCGACCAAACTTTCTTAACCTTATATTGATATAGCAACTCAAACAAACATCAGCTTACGTTCTAGCCCCATGTAATCTAATTAAACTTTCGCTGCCCTTTCCTCTCCCACGCACCTCCCAACTCCGTTTGTCCCAAACCGCAACTCAAAAAGATCACAATTTCCGCTCTCTTCACCTAAAAGAATAGTTCATGCACAATTAAAGTTAGAGTTCAAACAAAATTTCTGTACAATATATGTCCCCAATCAGCAACGCTTCTTTCAGTCTCCATGTCTCATCATCGATATGCCACTTCTCCATTTTATCCCAGACGGAAATCATAAAGCTTTAAAAACATCGCTAGTCTTTATTCTTTAGTCTTCTGCCCTTCCGGAAGAGAAAAGCAACACGCTCCACCTTGTAGCCACGTGTCTCGCTGTTTGTCTTCTCCTTCTCCCTGTCTCTCCCCAGATCCGGATGAATCAGGAAGTCCCGCCTTCAGGGTCTCGTAGTAAAATTTTCGGGCTTCACAGACAGAGTTAATGCGGTGTTTTTGGTCGCCAAATGTAACTGTAATACCAGCTGGGACTTCCCATCTATATGAAATCTGAGAGTTTCTGAGTTCTTCGGTTAAGAAAGCATACTGTCTCCTTGTTCTTAACATTTGAAATGGTATCTCCTTAAAAACAATCAAGTCGTCCCCGTCAATTCTCAACCTCTTTCCGTAGAGCCTCTGTGTTATCTCATTTCTAGATTCCCTTGTAGTAAAGTATATTATTATGTCCCTCGGAAGCTGTCGCTGTTTTGCTACCCAGGAATTCTGGCGGTAAATTCTTTGAATCTGCCAATCAAAGTTAAGTCCCGGACTTCCCACCAAGCGGCTGAAAGCCTCAAAGAATGTCTGTTTCAGATTCTCCTGTTGGTTTTCACGCAGCCCTCTAACACGTATAGCAAAGGCAGACTTGTTATAATTTAATTTGACAAGTTCTTTTTGTGCAGATTCAATTTCCTGTTCTAACGTTTGAATTTTTGATATCAGATTAAGGTTACTTTCTTCCAAAAGTTCCAATTTGTCCTCCGTTTCAGCAATATAATCTGTCATTACTGTCATTACTCCGATTATATCCTGCTTTGCCTGAGCAATTTTAGCATCAAATTCATCAGATAAATCCGAAATCAGTTGATTAATCTCCTGTCTGAAATCATTAAGCGTTTTAAGAAGGAATTCTTGTGTTAGCAAATCTCCCGTGGAGGGTGTAGGAGGCGAGGGTAGCGACTTCCTGGCAGTTTTTGGAGATATATTATTAAGGAGGCGCTTCTGTTTAAGTTTGGGAGCCATTCCAGAATAAAAATAAAAGACAAGCAATCCAGCGAGCCAAAAATCAAAGTCTGTGCTCCCCTCAGATAATCTTTTAGCAATTAGTACGGAGAAGCCTTCAGGAGGGTAGGGTCAGCTAGCTGCGTCAGATCAAGCACAAAAGCTACGAGATCGCCATCTTGTGACGCAGTTAAAAAAAGAAGAAAGGGAGCCTTTTGCGAGATTGAAGCTGGTATTTTAAATAGTAATAGAGAAAGTTCCTCGGGAATGTTCCCCGCCCGAATTGGCTTTTAAATAGCTTAGTTTTGTCCTGGGGGGGAGGCAATCTGCCTAGGCTGCAAAAAAAAGCAGCGCGGAAAACTGGCCGGAGTAAAGGCTCAGCTAATGTTGAACCTCTTCTCCATTCACAGCAAAAAAAAAGCTATGAATTACAAAGAGATCCTAACGACTGACCTTCTCCCTGCCCCTTTCTGCCAGAAAGGGGAGATATCTATAGATCTTATAAGATATACGAACCAGAGTCCTGGCAGGAGCTTTACTTAGCTCCCGACGGCGGCAGCCCCTCCCCTCGAAGCCCTGATTGGTTGCTGTTAGAGGTCATAGCTAGCTTTATAGGTTGTCTGTCAGGGGCGGGTTCCTGCCAATTCTAACCTCTTCTGTAGAAGAGGTTCCACAAATCTACAGTGCCGTTTAGAACCGGTTCCAGCTCCCTCCCCCCGCCCGTCCACACATCATCAAGATGAAGAGCGAGAGGAGGAATTCTGGGAGTTGAAGTCCACAAGTCTTAAAGCTGTCAACTTTGAACCCCCCTGTGGGTTTTTTTTAAAGGGTGCAAGGGTCTTGTAACTTGACAGCTTTAAGACTTGCGTACTTCAAATGCCAGAGTTTCTGAGCCAACATTTTGGTTGCTAAGCAAGAGTGTTGTTAAGTGAGTTTCACCACACTTAAGGGGGGAGGGGGAGGGGGAGGGGCAGGGGAGGGGAGGGGGAGGGGAGGGGCAGGGGGAGGGGCAGGGGGAGGGGAGGGGGAGGGGAGGGGGAGGGGAGGGGGAGAGGGGGAGGAGGAGGAGGAGAGAAGAGGAGGAGGAGGAGGGGAAGGAGGAGGAGGAAGAAGAAGAAGAAGAAGAAGAAGAAGAACAACAACAACAACCACCTACAAAATCAATGGTACATATGTGCTTTCATGATTTTGAAAAGGGAGGGCAGGAAGGCCGAGGAAACTAAACCTATTTGTATGCCTAAGTTGACTAACAAACTTAATGAAACAGTATCATTGTAAAAGTATGCATTATTCATATTGAGCTCACACTGCCATTTATGGTGGAAGTATCACACATAGTGTGTCAACCTAGTTATCCATTCAGTTAAAATAACCTTCTCCACCAAACAGTGCATTGCTGTGGCCCGCCAGAGTCAGACATTGAGGAGGTTGGGAAGGAGCATGGGCCAGCCCTGGAGGCTGGGGAAGGCTCGGATGAAGGCTCTTCATCAGATGCAGAGATGGGGCCGAGGTCATCTGGCAGTGATCAGCTGCCTTCGGAGCTAGAGAGCAGTGAGGCAGAGGAACAGCTGGAGCCTGTTCCCAGTGTGTGCATGTGCAGAGCTGCCAGAAGAAAAGAACAACTTGGAAATCAGGGTCGACTTGGGAGTAAAGTCACAGGTGGATGGTGATTGGCCCCTCCCATAGGAAATAAAAGGGGAGCAAAAGGGGAGGGGGCTTTTGCAGGAAACAATTCGTTCCTTTGGTCATTAGATTTGTTTCAGGAGTGTGAAGATCTGTCCGTGAATCTCAGAGACTCTGTGCCCAGTTTTTCCTTGCACAACACTTCATTTGGAAAATATTTACATGGCCGCTTTCCAAGTTAGATAAGGTCTGTGGTCTTAAATATTCCTTTGAAAGACTGTTTGCCAGGCCTTGATGAATGTGAATGAGAGGAATTCACATTCGATTAATAAAAGGGGTTTTGTCAGGACTCTGCTTCATGATTTTGGGGAAAACCTAGGTCAGAACATGCCAAGGAGCAAGCGTTTTAATCACCTTTGTTTCTTTATCCTTCTAAATAATCCATAATTTTACTGCAGAGGGAACAGATTCATATAAAGCACTTTCTTTCTCCCTGAGTGGCTAGGAACCCCCTTGGTGACCAATCAGGTTTTTCTTTCAGCTCTTTCAGCAGTTCTACCATCAAGCAGAAGGACTTTTCCATCACATTTCTTGGTCTGCTTGTTTTAGTGCTTTGATTCCAACCCAGCTAAGCTCCCCACCAGCAAATGGCAAGGACACACATACTCATCCCCCCCAAAAAAACAAAGAGAGTCCTGTGATCATTAGCTCCATATCTTTTGTTGCCCATAAGGTCTTCCTAAGTGGATGCCATTGAACCATTTATTCCTTTCTGGCATCCAGGAGTGTCTATTAACTATGCTAGCATCCTCCAGTGCTTCTTTATACAAAGAATTGCTTCAATACTTTCTTGTTCTTTTCTTAACTTTGTTGGTGGCATTGAATTAAATATGTGTCCATAAGTACTGCATATAGAATGCATGAACAGATGAATGAAGGAATCATGAATCAATGAATCAATGACTCAATCAATGAATCGATGTCCCAAAGGTGCTTTTCAAAAGGCAACTGAACTTTCTTGGTTTTTTTCCTTGAAAACATTTTATTTGTGATCCTCTTCAGTTCTGAAGCTTCCTCAGTTCAGTTCCTGTTGTGGTCCAACAGCAGCCAGCTGAGCTGTTGCTGGGATCTGACAGCGATGAACACTATGGGACTACCCTGGAGGCTGAGGAAGACTCTGGGGGGTGTTCGGAGTCAGAGCAGAGACTAGAGATGCCTGTTGGTCACCAGGTGGCGTCTGAGTCAGGGAGCAGTGAGGAAGAACGGAGAGAGGCTGTCCCTGAAGTACATATGCATAGGGCTGCGAGGAGGAGGGAGCAGCTTTGGAAAAAGGGTCACAGAGGGAAATAGGAACAGGTGGCTACTGATTGGCCCCTCCCAGAGAGCTTATAGGTGGGGTGACATGGGGGGGATTTTGCAGGAAACAACAATTTACTGATCCAGCCGTAGAGGAAGATTGGGAGACTTTCATGAGTTCAAATCTTGTTTCATAGAGATATCTTTCTGGGCTCCCAGCCAAGGGGTTGCTTATCTCCCTCCTTAGTTGTGGCAGACAGCCAAGTCTGCGTCCATATATATTGTAGAGGCTTGGGACAGAACGGTTCCCCAGAACTAAAGATGTTTCTTGGATGAGAAGTGAAATGTTTTCAATGAAAAAGACAATGAAATCCAATTGCCTTTTGAAAAGCATCTTTGGGACAACTGTTAGACATTCATGACTGGGAGAGACATGGGAACAAGGCCAGCCAATGAATAGGCATAGCAACTAAGTCAGCCAATGGAAGCTTAAATAGATCTGAGTCTGTGCAACGAATTGAAACAGAAACTTGAAACTCTGTCTGCTCTGAACTCTGAAATGAAACTAACTGTTCTCTTCTGCTCTTCTGTTCTGCTTGTAACTTCTACCATGTTGAAAGAATCTACTATTGGTATTGTACATTTATTCCGTGACCCGTCAAAACCGCGGTCCACTAAAGCGTGCCCGATCAAAGCGCGTACATGACATCATCAACAGCGCGACAAATAAAATTAAAAATAAATTAAAATAAAATTAAAATAAAATTAAAGCAAGCCGATTCACATAAAGGTAAGGGTTAGGTTTAAGGTTAGGGTTAGGGTTAGGTTAAGGGTTAGGGTTAGGGTTACGTTAAGCGTTAGGGTTAGGTTTAGGGTTAGGTTAAGGGTTAGCGTTAGGTTTAGCGTTAGGCTTAGGGTTAGGTTTAGGGTTAGGTTTGGGGGGGTTAGGGTAAGGTTTTTGCGTTAATTTTAAATTTACCGCTCACAGCGTGCCATTTTCGTCGCACTGTGATGATGTCACGTACGCGCTTTCGTCGAGCGCGCTTTAGTCTACCGCGGATTTGTGGTGGAACCCATTTATTCATCTGTTATTATATATATATAAAGAAGTTAATGAGTCCAGCTGAATCAGTTATCTATGGGTGCTTTCTGGATTTGATTTTTCTGCAACAAACTCTGATAACAACCACTGATCTGGATGATAGAGAATCTTCTTAGAATGAATCAATGAATGATGGTTGAGTGGGGCAAAGTGTTAGAGAAGATGGAACCCTTCTTCTTTTTTTCTTGAACAGATGTTCTAGATAGGGTTCTTTGGGACTATTCATCTAGGCCGTTTGCTATTTGGCACCACCGGCAAATGGCAAGAGTCCTACGGATTTTTTGAGTGGGCATCCGGCCATTCTTCCAGATGGTCACCGAGGCAGAATGCCCAAGGTTGTGTTTTCTTTTGTCAGCCGAAATTCAAATCTGACCAAAACGAGATAGCGATTTTTTCCCCCCCTTCAGCTCCTGAAGTGGCAGCTAAAGCATCGGTGTGCATCCATCTTCAGATGAACTGCTAATCCATCTTTGTGCTGGATTTTGCTGTGCAAATTGCAAAAGGAAAACAAAGCCCTGTTTTGCATAGGCACAGGAAGCCAATACGTTGCCCTTTAGCACAAGGAAGAATGTGGCACATGGGAAGCTTCGCTCACCTGCCTTTTCATTTTCAATTTTATTTTTTTTTCAACAGTATCTTTCGGGTCCAGTACCTGATTCAAAATGTTGTTGAAATATAGCTGGAGCGATATTTATGTGTGTGTGTGTGTGAGAGAGAGAGAGAGAGAGAGAGAGAGAGAGAGAGAGAGGGGGAGGGAGGGAGGGAGGAAGGGAAGGAGAGAGAGAGAGAGAGAGAGGGAGGGAGGGAGGGAAGGAGGGAGAGAGAGATTTATTATAGCTCCCAAAATGGAATTTTAAAAAAATCACATAGATTCTCTCAGTGGGGCAGAGTTTGGAGCTGGGCTCATTATTTTTGCACATACAGGAATAATGAAAAGGATTCATATCACTGCCTTTTGTCACACTGCACATATGTGGGTAACCAGCAAGTACAAGATAATTCCAACCCATTCTAAAGTTTGCTGATAAAATAGGACTTGAACGATATTATTATTAAATATGGGGTAGGATGAGATGGAATGGAATGGAATCATGGAATGTAGAATGGAATGGAATGGAATAGAAAAGAAAAGAAAAGAATAGAAAAGAAGAGGAAAGAAGAGGAAAGAAGAGGAAAGAAGAGAATAGGGGATGAGATGGAATGGGATGGGGTAGAAAATAATAGAATAGAGAGAAGGGAAGGGAAGGGAAGAGAGGAGACGAGAGGAGAAGAGGAGATAATGCAGAATTGTCAGGATAGAACAGAATAGAGGGAATGGGATAAGATAGGATACGATAGAATAGAAGACAAGAGAAGACATTTCTGTACATTTGTCAGGTTTTTTCATTAGTTTTTGTTCCTTATTCCCCTCTATGGAATAGCATGCCTAAATAGGATGGTTTAGAGCCGGTGGGGGCCCATCCATGATTTCCGCTCTCAGTTCAGCTGAACCAGGCCAAACCAGCTGAATACAACTCATGGTATTGGACCTGGGTACTTGAGAGACCGCCAGCTGCCAATTACCTCCAATAGACCGATTAGATCCCACAGATTAGGCCTCCTCCGAATTCCATCCACTGGCCAATGCCGACTGGCGACTACCTGGAGGAGGGCCTTCTCTGTGGCTGCTCCGGCCCTCTGGAACGAGCTCCCCATGGAGATTCGAACCCTCACCACCCTCCAGGCCTTCCGCAAAGCCCTTAAAACCTGGCTGTTCCGACAGGCCTGGGGCTAATGAGCTTTTGTCCCCCCTCGAATGGTATGGTTGTTGTGTGTTTTTAAATTGTTGTATTGTTTTGTTCGTGGTTCCCCCCCCCTATTTGTAACCCCCCCTTTGACTTGGGTTGTGAGCCGCCCTGAGTCCTCTTCGGGGAAAAGGGCGGCATAGAAATATAATAAATTCAATTCAATTCAGTTTCCAGCAGTTCAAATCTCATCGGCTCAAGGTTGACTCAGTCTTCCATCCAGCGGTGGGTTTCACATTTTGTTACCACCAGTTCACTGCGTGTGTTCCTGCCTGGCCTTCCGTCCATGTGCTTTGCTTGTATGTGCGCTTTTATGCACATGCACTCAGCCTCAAAAACATGCCTAAAAAGGACAGTATAAATCCGGAGCGGGTGAGCAGACCCACTAATGATTTCCACTACCGGTTCGGGTGAAGCGGTTCGAACCGGCTGAATACCACCTCTAGTTCCATCCTTCCGAGGTTGCTAAAATGCAGACCCAGATTGTTGGGAACAATATGATGATTTTGTAACCTGCTTAGAGAAGGCTGTAAAAGCATGATGGAGTGGTTTATAAGTCTAAGTGCTATTGCTATTATACTCTTTCAAACACCAAAATGTAATTCCAGGTAAATTTGAAGCTTCTTCTCGGTGTAAAGCCTCTGAGACCGAAGGGGACCTAAAAGTTTCTTTCCTAACACCAATTATAATTTTTCACAGCTTTATCTCTAGGTGAGACCTAAGGTACAAAAATACGCTGCTCCCTTTTTCATTTGCAATTGATTTCCACGGCCCTTAGAAGTGGGGGCAGCTTTGCTCCTTGACGCTCGGTGAATGATCTATCTATCGGTGGCTACTGTTGTTTAACTAAAGAACCGTGCGTGATGGGAGGTGGCCTTGAGAAAGCCAGACCAATATCCCGTGGAAGGTTTCAAGGACATTTACGAGCTCAGCCGCATTCATCTTGATATTTACCGTTTTTGAATCCGCTTCCGCCCAATCTGTCAAGAGGGGAGAGACTGCTCAGGTACAATAACAAGGCTTGCTCTGTGGGTGTTTCATAAGGACACAACAATCTTCTGGTTTCCCCAGGGGAGCAACGTGAAGCTGTTATCAAGGACTTCACTGAATCTCTCGGAGATCTCCAGACAGAAAAGGGTGTTTTTTTTAATTATTATTATTTCCCACCTTTCCATGGCTTCATATCCTTGCTTGGACTTTGGAAGGGAATTTTTTTTTTGAAGATGCAAACTAATTCCTCTGAGCACAAGACGCACTGAAGTGAAAAGGAGAAAAGTCATTTCCATTTCAGTGTTCCAGAGGAGAAATTCCTTTGTATCAAAGAATGCACAGTACGATGACCTTCTGCCAGTAAAGGGATTTTGAAGAAGTGTCCTGTCAGACACAAACACAAAAAATGACTTTGGGTACAAGGTCCTCTTTCAATCTCCCATTTACCGTAGAGAGATGGCTTTATATAAATCATTCCTCAGATTAAGATTCCCTGTGTGTGTGTGTGTGTGTGTGTGTGTGTGTGTGTGTGTGTTTATGTGTTTATGTGTCTACACACACACACACAAACACACACACTGTCAGGCCTGCAGCCATTTTTTTTCTTTTGGATCTTTGGCCTGCCACACTTTCTATTATTCTACTATTCTGCCTTTTCTATTGTGGGGGAAATGGGAGGGGGGATTGTAGGAGTGAGATGCTATGTAGCCATAACAACATTCTTTCTGGAAAGCCAAGGTCATCCTTTGATTTTGCACCTCTGCACCTGACCAGAATTGAGTGGGTGGAAGCTGCCAGCATGGCAGTGGGAGATTGGACCATGTGATGGACTTGTGGGTGTGGGGGGCAAGATCTTGAACTTTCAACTAGGTGGGAAAAACCAGGAAACTTTCAGATTCGGGTTTCCCCAGATGTGCCAACATGGCTCTCTTAATAAATTGGAACTTTTGAGCAATACTTTGCCTTGGACTCTGATTTATTTTTGGATGCTATTTGGAACCCTGATACACCTTTATATATATACACACACATACATACATGCATACACACACACTATATTTTTCAGAGTATAAGACACACTTTCCCCCCCTAAAAGAGAGTGAAAATTTAGGTGCATCTTATGCACCAAATGTAGCCCCACCTACCTGCCAGCCCCCACCCTTCAGCCGCTGAGCATCGTGGTTTAGACCTGTTCCAAGCTGCAGGGATTGCCACAGATCATCGCCCCCTCCGTGGCTCACATTTTTGGCCTGTGCCCCTCACGTTTTCAATAGCAATAGCAATAGCAATAGCAGTAGACTTATATACCGCTTCATAGGCCTTTCAGGCCTCTCTAAGCGGTTTACAGAGAGTCAGCATATTGCCCCCAACAATCTGGGTCCTCATTTTACCCACCTCGGAAGGATGGAAGGCTGAGTCAACCCTGAGCCGGTGAGATTTGAACCGCTGACCTGCTGATCTAGCAGTAGCCTGCAGTGCTGCATTTAACCACTGCGCCACCTTGGCTCTTCCGAATGCTTTTCAGCCTCCGAATGCTCCATTTGAGACCTGCTCAAGGCTGCGGGGATTTCCAGAGCACATTGCTGCTGATCGCCACCTCTGCGCATCTCGTTTTCGGCTTCTGCATGCCCCGTTTTCAGCCTCTGTGTGTCATGTTTTCAAGCAGTGACTGGTGGAGGTGTGCTTTGTTGATCCCCGCAGATGTGGATGCATCTCAAGTGGAGTGTTTGGAGGCTGAAAAGCGAGGCGCGGAGACCAAAATGGCAACCCGGAAGAGCTGCTGCCTTGTCTGATTGGTTCCTCGCTTTGCCTGCTTTACTCACTGGAGCTCCCTGTGATGATCAGCTGTGTTTTTGAAGCTGCATATCAGCCCCAACAAGCGAACTAATGTGCTGAAGCTTCCTGGATTGTTTGCTAAGGATGCTAGGCAAATGAATACCGATGGAGGCTGGTAGGCAAAGGCAGAATTTTCTTTTTTTTTATTTTCCTCTCCAAAAACTAAGGTGTATCTCATACTCCAAAAAATTTTGTTTGTGTCTGTGTGTGCAAAAATTAATTAACGTCAAAAGTGTTCTGAATAGGTGCATTGCCTTTAATTCAGAATAAAGTTGTTTGACTGAGAAAAAAAAGATGGCAAAGCTAGGTCGAGTTTGCAGATGTATACAGAATAATAAGAGTGAGAAGGGACCTTAGAGGTCTTATAGTCCAAGCCCCTGCTCTCTTTAATCATTATAAAAAAAAAATAAGTAAAAATTATGTTGTTTGAATCGGTTCTCCAACAAATGCGCGCTAGAGAAATGCGAGCCGACAAAACCGTGCCAACAAAACTGTGACGTCAAAATCGTGCCCACAAAAGCGCGCCCACAAAACCGTGACATCAAAATCACGCCCATAAAAGCGCGCCGACAAATGCGCGCCAACAAAAGCGCAACATCAAAATCGCGTCCACAAAAACGCACCGACAAAACCGTGACGTCAAAATCACACCCATAAAAGCACGCCGACAAAAGCGCGCCATCAACAAACAACATAGTGGGATGCAAAAACAACGTTATAACCCTAACCCTAACCATAATCACACTTTTGACGTCGCAGTTTTTTCGTCGCAGTTTTGTCGCCGCGCATTTGTCTAGCGCACATTTCACTGTTTGAATCTACTCTTTAATAAAAGGAATTTCCTTTTACCTACTGCGATATCCCAGGGTACATCACAGAGGTAACACAGGCAGTTGGCAGTTCAAACTGCCCCCTTTATTGCTCCAAATTTCCCCAAACTCTTCCACGTTTCTGGCACGTCCCAGAGCAAAGTGATGACACACACACACAGACAGACAGACAGACAGACAGACAGACAGACAGACAGACAGACACATCTCAAGCAGCCTCTGGCTGCAAATAACCCAGTCAAACACTGTGAGCACCATGGCTGAAAAGCAAGAAAAGAATGCAAGGAATCCAGGAAAGTCCAAATTTTAGCACTCCAGGAATTCAGCATTTGTTCTCAAGAGCCAAGGTGGCGCAGTGGTTAAATGCAGCACTGCAGGCTACTGCTAGATCAGCAGTTCAGCGGTTCAAATCTCACCGGCTCAGGGTTGACTCAGCCTTCCATCCTTCCGAGGTGGGTAAAATGAGGACCCAGATTGTTGGGGGCAATATGCTGACTCTCTGTAAACCACTTAGAGAGGGCTGAAAGCCCTATGAAGCGGTATATAAGTCCACTGCTATTGCTATTGCTATAAATGCCCCTCCCCACCGCATCTCCTTAAGTCTCAGTGCCCAGGTGTGCCTTGTGAAGAGGTGTGGGGCGTTCTCCTCCTGAGTAGTCTGGTCAGTCTGTGCTATTCTTGCCTTCTCTCCACTCTCCATGCTCGAGGATCAGGAGTGGGTGGTCCTTGCTCATTGCTTGAGCTCTCTCTCTCTCATGCTCAATGCTTAGCCTCTCTTGGTCATCGTGCCCTCCTTCATCCCTGCCTATGAGTCATCACAATCCTGAGAGGCCCTGGCCTGACTGAGCCTGCTCTTCCCTATTTTCCTCCCAAGTCAACAAAGCCACTCCATGGATCTCCGTCTGCTCCAGTTCCGTCTCGTCTTCCCCCAACACCCATGACACCCACGCTCCAGAGGGTCAACATCATTGCCCAGAGGATCATTGATTGCCCCCTTCCCTCTTTGGAAGAGTTTTATAGCTCCCGTTGCCTTAAGAAAGTTCAAATCATTCTTAAAGTTCCATCTCATCCTGGGCTCCCTTTTTTTAATAATATTTTTTTTAATTTTCAAAACAAACACAAAACATCCTTCTTTACATACTGTAGAAAGTGTATCAGTTGGTTACAAAAAGACTTTTGTGCATCTCTTCCACAGTCAACAACATAATTCATATTAACTCAAGTATTTTAACTCAGATATTTATACATGTTACCATCATCATACCTCCATTTTCATTTGACTATAATTGTTTAAACGTCCTTCATCGTAAAATGTACCAAGATTTAATACATAACCACATACTGGCGTTTCATTTATTATTTCTAAAATCCTCCATTAACACTAAATCCTTATGTCCTATTCTAGCTAAACATCCATAATATTTAATAACAAAATTGTCTGATCCTCCTTTCCAAATCACTGTTTACAATTTACATCCAGTTTCCTTATGTTGTATCCATACCTATATATACGTTGTTATCCTTATCCCTCCTTTATTTAACTATATCCTGTATCATAACATTTCCCCCCTAATAATCAAGACTTTAACTGTATCTAACTTAGTTCTTTTTTTATTAACCTTTATATATAATCCAAAAGGATTTCTAATCTTCCTTTCATGGGTCTGGGCTCCCCTTTTTTTTTGAACTATTACCATCTGGCAGACGGTACAGGATAATAAAAACAAGAACAAATAGGCTGAGAAACAGCTTCTATCCCAAAGCAGTAACTATATTGAATTCTACTGTATAATGCAACATTAATGCAATATCAGGGGTTTTCAATTTTAATTATATAGAATGTGAAGGACGGGTATTCGTGTTTTTATTTTTATAGTTATAATGTACACTAAAGATGGCATTTAATTTCATTGTACAATGTGCAATGACAATAAACTAAACTAAACTAAAACAAAAATTGAATTGGTTTTTTACTCGAGATGGCAGTATTGCAGGCTAATTCTGCCCACAGTCTGGAGTTCAATCATGATGGGCCTTAAGGTTGACTTAGCTTAAAAGGACCTGAAGGCAGGACAAGAAGCAATGGGTGGAAACTGATCAAGAAGAGAAGCAACTTAGAACTAAGGAGAAATTTCCTGACAGTTAGAACAATTAATCAATGGAACAACTTGCCTTCAGAAGTTGTGAATGCTCCAAATTTTTTAAGATGTTGGATAAGCATTTGTCTGAAGTGGTGTAGGGTTTCCTGCCTAAGCAGGGAGTTGGACTAGAAGACCTCCAAAGTCCCTTCCAACTCTATGTGTTCTGTTCTGTTCTATTATATTCTATTATGTTAGAGTTGAAAATAGCCACTGTATACTTAAGCCTCCTTTGAAAAGATAGAACCAGAAATTCCCCAAATAGTAAATCCCATTTTATTCAAAGGGAGTAGAAACCCTTTGAATGAAAGGTTATTATTCTAATTCCTAGATCTTGAAACCACCAATCCACAGCATTTTCAATTTTTTGGTCTATATCCAACTAATTACTGTCTCAAAGCATCTAGCCAACATCTACTTAGCTTGACCTCATTCTGAGGAGAATGTGTGAATCATTAGCATATAGATGGCAGCACATCCAATGGCTTCATAATGACTAAGGATAAGCACCTTTTCCAGGAAGAAACACATTAGACACTTGAAAGTGTGTAGTAAGAAGTTGCCAGCTTGCTCTCTGGGAATCCTTAATTCTCGCCCTATTACTTCCGATTATGAGATCTCTCCAACAGGATTACCTGGTTAATGATATCAAAGGCTAATCAAAGAAACTTGGTCTACTGGGAGAATCCCAATTCGCTGCCAAAATGAAGTCTGACTCCAGTCTGAAATAAGTCTACTTTGTCAATTTCTTCTACATGCAGCTAATAATTCATACAAAATTCTATTCCTTCCCTCCTTCCTTCCTTCCTTCCTTCCTTCCTTCCTTCCTTCCTTCCTTCCTTCCTTCCTTCAATTTTTATGGCCATCTAATTCTCAGGAAGAACTCTGGGCAATTTACAATTTGAACAACTAAGAATCAAAGAATTAAATGAAATATAATTTCGAAGAATGTAACATAGACTTCTTTGGGGAAAAAATGAAAAGCAACAATAAAGATAATGCAATAATCAAAACAACGATAATAAAAGTAACTGAGGCTAACTCAACACATATTTCATATAAGAGTGTTACATTCCACACAGCCTCATTTCATGGTCTAGAAATGTAGAGGAAGATTTAAATGTGATTTTCTAGATGCTTGCTGAGCTTGGATGTTTTCTTGGAAGACAATTCTCTATTCAACAAGGAACATGATCAGTGCTAGAGCCTAGAAGGGAGAGTGGTTTGCAGAGGTCGAGGTGGTGAAAGAGGAAGTGGAGAAGGAAGACAAGGAGGAGGAAGATGAGAAGAAGAAGAGGAGGAGGAGGGGAAGAGGAAGAAGAAAGAAAAGAGAAGAAGGAGAAGAAGAAGGGAGAAGGAAGAAGGAGAAGAGAAGGAGGAGGAGGAGGGGGAGGAGGAGGAAGGAGAAGAAAAAAAGTAGGAACAGGAGGAGGAGGAGAAGAAGAGGAGGAGGAAGAGAGGAAGAGAGGAGGAAGAAGGAGTAGAAGAAGAAGGGAAGAAGATAAAAAGGAGGAGGAGGTGGAGGAGGAGGCGGAGAAGAAGAAGAAGAGGAGGAGGAAGAGAGGAGGAGGAAGGAGAAGAAGAAGAAGGGAAGAAGAAGATAAAAAGGAGGAGGAGGAGGAGGAGGAGGAGGAGGAGGAGGAGGAGGAGGAGGAGGAGGAGGAGGAGGAGGAAGAGGATTGTCAGGTTTTTAATGTTCTCTAAGTTTGGTTGTTTTCATACAGATGTTTCACTATCCAACCTGACAACAACATCAGTGCAATTTGAGTGGAAGGTTTGTTCCAGAGCTGGGTTTCTGTCAGTTCACCCTGGATTAGTCAAACTGGTACTGGCAGCGGCGGGAGGCTCGGCCCACCCACCCGGACGCTTCTGCGCATGCACAGAAGTGTCGCGCGAGTGCACGAGCATGCATGCACGAGCGAACCGGTAGTGAAATAAATTGAAACCCACCCCTGGTTTGTTCCCTGTTTACAAACCATAGCTTATTCATTTGCACACTTTTAACTTCAGAAAACAGTCTCACATCAGGACGTTGCAATGCATTTGAGTCACAAGCCTTATAGCTCAGTTCCCACACAACAGCGTGGATGTTTAAGCATTGTTTGAAATCTGTCCCAAACTATTCTTAGTAAGCCTTCTTCCCACCTCCAGCGCTGTGTTCAGTGACATAAACACAACATATTTTATACTTCAGCACCATCCTTTATAGCTTCCCTCCCTCCTCCTTCCTCCTTGGTGAGAATGTTGTTTTGTAATTAGTGAATGTAAAGGAAATTAGCTGTTTGTGTTACAATGAACAGAATACTGTCATTGGGAACCAAAATAATTCTGCCAAAGTGTTAAAAAAACAACAACAACTCACAGTCACAAAGAGAATTATTTTGATGAAGGGGGGCGGGGGGACTTGAACCTGCCATGTTGAAGAATCTAAGTTTGAAGGTTTAGAATTAGAATAACAGAGTCGGAAGGGACCTTGTTTATATATATATAGGATATATATAAGAATGGGAAATCTCATTTATGTTTCGACACCCAAGGACTAGAAGATGTCTTTCCTAGCTCTGGCCAAAATCCATCTAAGAAACGAACCAAGATCCGTCCAGAAATGCCTCAATGTCCTTATCTTTGTGAAGATCTCCATTCCTGAAATCAAATAGCTGGAATCGGATGAAATTAACATGTAGAAATGAGGTGGAATTCCAACAGCTCCATCCAAACTTGCCTTGCAATCTGTCCTTAGAATTCACCCTGGCAGTAAAACAGATGATCTATTTGGCTATAAGGCAGTAAATAATCTTTGACACATCTATAGGCTATAAATTTTCACATTCTTTTAAAGATTTAAACTATAGATGCCATGCATCTTTTCAACGTCCCTCCTCCTCTCTCTTTATAGTTAATACCGTACATTAATTATACTAATAAGTCTTCAGGATGAGAATGTCTTCTAAACAGCTTACATAGGACTGCGCCATAAATTAAAAATAACATGTACGGTTAGCAGTCATAACATTACGAGTAATTGTAATCACACTGTACAAATAAGAGTAGTACTTTTTATTGCAACTATTGCTAATAAGACTAGAGCTGTCCCAACTTATTTGTATCATCTGTCCACCTTTTCAGTTTCATGTTATTGTACTTCTATAGTTTACGCTTACTGTTTTACTAGCTGGATACCCGTGCTTCACGATGAAACGATGTGATTGGGCTATGCAGGAGAAATTCGGCTCACAATCCATTGGCTCAATGGTGATTGAAACACATAAGGGAATATCGCTCCCACTGCCTTGAGTCTGGAAGCAGTTCCATAGGTAGAAGGCATAGACATTTTAGTGAGATACCGACATTTCGTACTATAAGGAGTCTCAGGCCACCCCTCAGTGAAGGAGTGGAACGTCTGCCAGTTGGAACTGAGGTATCGGAATGTGAGGCAACTGGCAGTTGGAACAGAGTTCTTTTCAGGTGGGGAGGGGGAGTAGAATGTCTAACTCCTCAGCATCAGATTATGTTAATTACTGTATAAGAAATACTAATGATCTGATGGTCATTTTGAAAAATCCTTTCTTAGCGGGCACCTAGAAGCCAAGAGGAACACACGTGCCAAATTTCAAGTTTGTAGGCTTGACAGTTCTAGAGATTTCGTGATGAGAGAGTGGCATTTGTCTTTTATACATCTAGATTATGCTATTGTCACCCTCTCTGGTTTATTCTTCATCCGGTACCAGAACAAACCAATTTGTACGCCAGTGGAACTGTGTGCTAGAACTCCAGTTTTAAATAAACTCCTCAATATTCTCCTACAAACACAATTTTTTTTTTGCACCGTTCTGTTTTGAAGCCCACACCCGCCTCCTCCAGTGAACCTCGTGCTGCAAGAAAAGGTTTTTAAATTTGTTGGGCTTTGGCAACAGATGCAGGATTCTGCGATGGAGGTTGAAGTGCACTCAAGCTGGAGACTTTGTTGGAAGCTCCAGCAGAGATGTCTGAGGATGTGAAACAAACAGCCTGTTAAAATAACCACAGACAGGTGGCAACTGTTCCACCTTCTGTATGCGCAGAAGTGTTGCACGTACACACACGAGCAAACTGGTAGTAAGAAAAAAAATGGAAACCCACCACTGATATAGATTCCCTCATTATTTTTATGTTTACTCTTTTATTATTATTTTCTTTGCCATTTTATTGGGGTAATCCACCCAGAGTAGCCCACAGCAAGATGGGTGGCAAATAAACTGAACAAATATAAAATAAAATGCAGTCCTTGATTTACAGGAGTTCGCTAATGACAGAATTGGGAAAAAATGACTTATGACCATTTTTTAACACAACCATTACAGTATCCCCATGGTCATGTGTTCTGACCCCCGCCTTCGTCCAGTAACGAATGCCGAGACAAGCTTAACTGGAATTTCACAACACTTTATTAACAAGAAACCAAAACCTCAGTGGCTGAAAGCCAAGCATAACAAACAGATAAGAACCTTGGAAGCAACTCAGACTTCGACAGATAACAGCTTCTCCAGCGTTAGGAATGACGTTGACTCCTGCAAAACCAGGCTCCTCCCAGTCTCTCCTTAAATACTATCTTGAGAAGAGCCTAATTTCAATCACCTGGGTCCAATTATCTTTGGTAACTGTGTAGCTGCTCTCTACGTCGATCTGCCAGTTCTTTTAAGTTTCAGATAATAATAAGCTGAATATGAATCAACAACATGTTGAAAATGCAACAACAGGGTATCAAAACAATCATGAAATAATTCTTTGTGGTCTTCAAGCTCCATCGTAAGTATTATATGCAGTTATGGGTACTCCTATTTAAGAAGGATTTAGACAAGTTGGAACAAGTTCATAAAAATAGCAGCATAACTTGGAATTAAGTCCTTTTCAACAGAATAGGGGGAATTGGTTATATTTAGACTTTGAGAAGAAACATTTGAGCAGGAAATATAATAGCCTTCTGCAAGTACTTGAAAAGGCATCACATGGAAATAATGTCTCTATTGTTCCAGAGTGTAGGGCACAAAATAATGGTCTTAAGTTATAGGAAATCAGGTTTCATTTAAAAAAAAAAGACTTTCCTAGTGGTTTAAATGTTTTAACTGTTGAACTAGCCAGTAAGAATAATACATTCTTTGTTATTATATGAATTCAAGGAAGAGGTTGTAGAGTCAATTGTTGGAGAAGATTTAAACTAGACATCTGCATTAATTTAAGATGTTGGATGTGATGTCTCAACTACTAATTTCTCTGTAATTCTCATCCTCTGAAGCTTCAGTAGAAATTGTTAACAAGCAATGTTCTGTCCTCACTACACGTTAGTCTGTGAGAAGCTCGACATGCAGCTAAACCCACCTATCCTCCAATCAAACAGACTGTGTGCATAGATCTGAATGCTTGATTGAAAGAACAGGATATGGCGAAACTGGGGAAAATAGGGATACATACAATGAGAACCAAAGATAAGATAGGCAGTATTAAGTTACTGCTGGACATAACGATTCAGATGATGATAGCACTCGAACAGCAGAAAGTGAAGAGGAACTAAAGAGCCCATTGATGCGGGTGAAGAAGGAGAGTGCAAAAGTTCGCTTGAAACTCAACATTAAGAAAACTAAGATCATGGCATCTGGCCCTCTCAATTCCTAGCAAATAGATGGGGAAGAAATGGAGGTAGTGAGAGATTTTATTTTCATGGGCTCCAAGATCACCGCAGATGGGGACTACAGCCAAGAAATTAAATGACAGTTTCTCCTAAGCTATGGAAAATCTAGACAGCACTCTAAAAAGCAAAGACATCACCCCGCCAACAAAAGTGTGTCTAGTCAAGGCTGTGGTTTTCCCACTTGCAATGGATGGCTGTGAAAGTTGGACCATAAGGAAGGTTGAGTGCCAAAGAATGGGGGCCTTTGAACTCTGGTGCTGGAGAAGACTCCTGCGAGTCCCTTGGACTGCAAGGCGATCAAACTGGTTAGTCCTAGAGGAGATCAACCTTGGCTGCTCTTTAGAAGGCCAGATCCTGAAGAGGAAACTCAAATGCTTTGACCACCTAATGAGAAGGAAGAAGGACTCCCTGGAGAAGAGCCTCATGCTGGGAAAGATGGAAGGCAAAAGAAGAAGGGGACGACAGAGAATGAAGTGACTGGATAGAGTCACCGAAACAATCGTCATGAGCATAAATGGACTCCGGGGGATGGTAGAGGACAGGAAGGCCTGGAGGAATGTTGTCCATGGGTTCATGATGGGTAGGACACAACTTCGCAACTAACAACATTTTATACCATATGGCATTTTTTTAAATGTTCACATTTTGGGCATCAGAGCTTGCTTTTGAGCTTTTGAATTAGGCAGGCAACATATATTTTTCTCTCTTTGAAATTACTCTTCCCGCCCTTCAGGATGTAGGTCATGTATTTCTGGGAAAAAGAACTTGTCTTTCAAAGACATCCATTAGTGAGGAGATAAGGAAAATCTGCTCTGAATGAAATTAGAATCCATATCAGGAGCGCTGTAGAGATATCTCCTGCAAAAATCTGAGTTTAGTGGATTACAAGCATAGAGCATAGCTCCTTCATTAATTGAGTTACATGGACAATTGGGCTATATGCAAGGAAACCAAAATAATATAGCAATACCTGGACACATCACAATTACAGCTGAAATTTTCTCAAAGGAGGGAGGGAAGGAATAACAATCCCACTTAGACTTATAAACTGTTTCATAACGTTTTACAATCAGGGGTGGGATTCAACCGGTTCCCACCGATTTGGTCGAACCAGTTGTGGCAAGGATTGGCTTGCCCCATCCTGCCCACCACTCCCACCACTTCATCATGCCAGGTAAATGCAGGGCCCACATGGAGGCTCTGGAAGGGTGAAAAATGGGCCTCCAGGAAGTCCGGTTTGGGAAGTTATCATCCAGCCCTCTCCCAGAAAAAATGAAATATCCTAGGAAATATTGAAAAGGCAGAATATTTCTCTGGATATGAAAAGAAAGAAACATGTTTTTAAAAGACAGAATAGTTTTGCCTGTAGCTTCCTGCCCATCCCCATTGTTAATGGGCCATTAAGAAGGCCAAGCTAGTCCCTTTTACATAATAAAGACTTCTCCACTGCAGCCCCAGGGGGGGATGGGAGTAAAGTAGGGTGAGCAGATGACCCGAAAGCCCCAGTGGATTTGCTTAAGAAATCCTAACCAGGGCAAGACAAAAGACACCCTGTCTAAACTCTCTCTCTCTCTCTCTTTCTCAGTACTTTCATTGAAGATATATTTACTCACTTTTATAAGAAGAAAAAAATGATCTAGTACCATAGAGCTGCAGGAAATGGCTAGAGAGGTTACTTCCTGGATTTTCCGGAGGGGAGGGGCACATAGGTTGGAGGACTGCTCCGAAAAATGGTGGCATTTTTCCCCCATTTCAATTTGCTCAGTTCTTTGTATTAACATCTACATCATTCTGGGTTTACTTGGAGTGCAAGCCTGCTGGTAAGTGGGTTTTTTCTTTTATTTTTTTAATGTATTTTAAAATAATATTGTATTTATTGTGCATAGGATTTATTAAAATAGTTTTATTCTGTGTGGATTTAAGTTAAGAACTCCCTGTTATTAAGCTTTCCTCAATTAATCTCTTGAGTAGATTCCCACCAACTTCAAGATCCCAAGGGCACATCTTGGAAGCTACACCTTTGCTTAGTTTATAGAGGATGCCTTTCCTTAAATATGAAAATAAATGCATTTATTGTTCAAATGTGTACATCTCAATAAAAATGACTCCCAGGGGTGACAACAATCCACTAAAATAATAATATAAAACAGTAATTACAAAAACAGGAGCAGCTGTTATGAAAATTATTATTAAAAAAATAAAGAATAAAAATGGAGTTATTAAGTATATTAATTGCAGCAACCACAACACAATACCTCGGTCCTTCTTTTCATTAAACTAGACATACCCAATTCCAAGGAATTAAAAGACGCTTGCTCCTGGGGAGGAAAGCTATGGCTAATCTAGACAGCATCCTAAAAAGCAAGGTGAGCAGATTTTCAGTAAAGAGGGACACCTTTGACTGGGGGTGGGGGCTTGATTAAAAATTTTATACGAAGCAACAAAAATGTTCATACAACGCAAAAATAGTATTGTAATATTTTTTTTATTTCAACATAACTACAATTTACAAATATAAATTGTAACTGTTGCCAAACATCAATAGCAGTAGACTTATATACCGCTTCATAGGGCTTTCAGCCCTCTCTAAGCAGTTTACAGAGAGTCAGCATATTGCCCCCAACAATCTGGGTCCTCATTTTACCCACCTCAGAAGGATGGAAGGCTGAGTCAACCCTGAGCCGGTGAGATTTGAACCGCTGACCTGCTGATCTAGCAGTAGCCTGCAGTGCTGCATTTAACCACTGCGCCACCTTGGCTCTTAAGGCTCTTAAAATTTTGATCGTGTGACCATGAGGATGCTGCAACGGTCGCTAAGGGTGAAAATGGTCGCTAAGTGTGAAAAATGGTCATCAGTCACCTTTTTTCAATGCCATTGTAACTTTGGTCACTAAGCCCATTATACCACCTTTCTTGCCACAGTTCTTAAGTGAATAACTGCAGCTGGGGGCTTTGGAGAATAGCTTGACTCCCTCTTCTTTGTGGCAGCCCTTCAGATATTGGAAGACTGCTATCATGTCTCTCTTGGTCCTTCTTTCTCACTAGACTATCCATGTTCAATTCCTGCAACGATTAATCATCCGTTTTAGTCTCTGGGCCCTTAATCATCTTTGTTGCTTTTCTCTGTACTTTTTTTCCCCTTCAAAATCTCAATATCTTTTTTTCTAATCTGGTGTCCAAAACTGGATGTAGTATTCCAAATGCGGCTTTACTAAGGCTTTGTAAAGCAGTAGTAGAGTACTTCATATGATCTTGATTCTACCCCTCTGCTAATGAATTGCATTGGATTGCATTGGCTTTTTTTGGGGGGGGGGGTGCTATTGCACACGGCTGGCTCATATTTAAGTGATTTGTCCATTTTTGTGCAGCTGATTCCTGTTTGATTCTGCTTTGGGGCAGGATCTTGATGTCGCTTTATTAACATTCAGACTTTCTTGTTGAAGCTGTTGGGATTTCTTTTTTAATTTACATTTTATTTTATTTGTCAAACATGTATAAGATAACAGGTATAAGTATAAGGTTTAGGTTTATTAGATTTATATGCCGCCCTTCTCCCAAGGACTCAGGGCGGCGTACAACATTAAAAGAAACACATAATACAAAAGTTAAAAAAAAATCAAATAGAATATCCCAAACAAACCCTATTAGAATTGACAATAACATTTTTTTAAAAAAAAAATCAAATTAAAATTAACAATGACCAATAATTTATTTTGTTTTGTTCAGGCCAGGCTGGCTTGCTGGAAAAGCCAACTTTTTAGGGTGCGTCGGAAGGACCGGAGGTCGGGGATTATACGAAGCTCTGGGGGCAGTTCATTCCAGAGGGAAGGCACTCCCACGGAGAAGGCTCTCCTCCTAGGGGTCGCTAGCCGACACTGTCTGGCCGACGGCACCCTGAGGAGGCCAACTCTGTGGGATCCCACTGGACGCTGGGAGGCTACTGGTGGCAGTAGGTGGCCAACTCTGTGGGATTCCATTGGACGCTGGGAGGCTACTGGTGGCAGTAGGGGGTCTCGCAGGTAAACATAAATATGAACACAGTAAATGGAGGCAATAGGCCAGGGACAACACCACGCTGTTGTGCTGATGCACACCCCTTACAGACCTCTTAGGAAGGGGGTGAGGTCAACAGTAGACAGTCTTAGGTTAAAATTATGGGGGTTACTCATCTCGTGAAATACCTCTGGACTCTCTCAATTTTATTAATGTCCAATATACAGTGTGGATTCCAAGCAGACGAGCTGTATTTGAGAATTGGTCTAGCAAAGGTTTTGTATGCCCTACTTTGCAATACAATATTTTTGTGATTCTGAATAGACACTCTGTCCCTAATACATTGTTGTTGACAGCAGTATCATGCATAATCTGACGTTACTCGCTACCACAATTTTGGGTTGTCTGTTGCAATATGGAAGAAAGCATCCCCTCTACAAGGCGCGTGACGAACTTGAGATGCCAGCCCTAGAAGAGAATCAAAAGCGAAACATTTGTGCTAAATTTGAGGCCTGGAATTACATTTGAGGAGCTAGGGTGCCCTTAAGCGTCTCTGAACATTAGTGAAAAATTACTGTATTGAAGTTGACAAAAGGAAGCAAATATTCATATGTGGAAATTTAGAAGCTATTGTTCTGCATTACGGCGCTCAATGTCTCTTTAAGGACGTTATTGGGCTGCATATGTATTTGATTCATAAGGCTAAACTCAAAATGGAATGCTTTCGCTATGACAAGAAATGAATAATTCCATCACGGCTAATAAATCAGACAAGATTTATCTGTGCTCACTAAATGACAGCATAGTTCAAAATCGAATATGAGGTCTTTAGGGATCACACATCTAGTTCATAAATCTTTAGACAACAGAGCTCTATTAAAACACACACAATACAAAGCAATTTTCAGATGAACTCTCTCAAGCCTTCATAAATATTTAGACCGAAATGCTGTCCTGTTTATTTGGAAGCCTATTGTGGGGCTTCTATGAGGATACTTTGGAGGCTTGGGGTTAAAAAAAGAGAGAGAGAGAGAGAAAGAAAGAAGCTTAAAATCTACTCATCAAACTCTGCACTCTGTAATGCTGGCATTTTGTTCGACCTTGACTGATAATAAGGGGAAGAGGATTGAATTCAGTATAAGTAGCTTATTTGCCTGACCCTGATTTGGAATTTCTTTTTTTTTTTAAAAAAAAGGATACAAGGCAGGAATATAGGACAGTCACTTTTATTAGATATCTGCAAAAGGACCAGAAGCATCCGTATTTCTTCTAACCTAGGCTTCCTGCGAAAGCATAAATCATAATCTTAGTCCCAAAAACCTTATTTTATTTATACAGCTGTAAATTATGGTCATTCACAGTCCGCAAGGCTTCACAAACAGTCTGTGAAGCTTCCGACAGATGTCTGCTACTGAGCCGAGGTGGCGCGGTGGTTAAATGCAGCACTGCAGGCTACTTCAGCTGACTGCAGTTCTGCAGTTCGGCTGTTCAAATCTCACCGGCTCAGGGTTGACTCAGCCTTCCATCCTTCCGAGGTGGGTAAAATGAGGACCCAGATTGTTGTTGGGGGCGATATGCTGACTCTGTAAACCGCTTAGAGAGGGCTGAAAGCCCTATGAAGCGGTATATAAGTCTAACTGCTATTGCTATTGCTTGAGTTGCCATTGTCATTCAGGAGGATGTTGAAAAACACCCACCTTGTCTTCCTTGAAATGCTGCCAGAGACCTAACTGCCAAATGCAGAGCAAGGCTGAATTTAGCACAGAGTCAAACAGAACGTTTCAAAGCTTGAACCAACCAGGTGAACTAATTGCTTCCTGCAAAAGCTCACATCCCATTCACTCCACTTTTATGTCTTATAGGAGGGGCCAATCATCTCCAAGCCTTACTCCCGAGTCGACCTTCTTTTATTAATTGTTCTTGCCTTCTGGCAGCTTTACGCATACAGACACTGGGAACAGGCTCCTGCTGTTCTTCTGCCTCGCTGATGTCAGAGTCCAGAGGCTCTGGAGGCAGAAAATAACTACCAAATGGCCTTGGTCCATTCTCTGCCTCCGACGCAGAGCCCTCATCTGAGCCTTCCCCAGACTCCAGGACTGGCCCATGTTCTTCCCCAACCTCCTTACTGTCCGAATCTTCTGCCAGCTTTGCTGGCCACTGGCAGGCCACAACACTTAGATTGCAGGGATGTCTTCCTAACATGATATCTCAGTTTCAGGTTGTATTATTGTGAACTACTCTTTGTGGTGTTGCTCTGTTCTTAATTTGTAGTCAATTCACAAGGCAGTCTTTACTTACTTACTTGATAGAAGCCCTTCTGAAGAGATATACCAATTTATAAGCAATCCTGTTGTTGTTGTTTTTTTAATTTCAACGTACATGGGTTGTCTGAACATGTGCCAAAGCCAATGAAGAACATGAGTTTGTTCCCTTTCGTTGAAGTGTGGCCGGCATGACTAAATGCCGAAGGCGCATAGAACACTGTTACCTTCCCAGCAAAGGTGGTTCCTATTTATCTACTTGCATTTCTACATGCTTTCGAACTGCTAGGTTGGCAGAAGCTGAGACAAGCTCACTCCATTACGCGGCACTAGGCACTAGGCTGAACTGCCAACCTTCTGATTGACAAGCTCAGTGTCTTAGCCACTGAGCCACCATGTCCCTCACATACATACATAAATAAATACATACATACATACATGCATACATACATCACATACAGGAGCCGAGGTGGCGCAGTGGTTAGAGTGCAGCACTGCAGGCTACTTCAGCTGACTGCAGTTCTGCAGTTCGGCTGTTCAAATCTCACCGGCTCAAGGTTGACTCAGCCTTCCATCCTTCCGAGGTGGGTAAAATGAGGACCCGGATTGTTGTTGGGGGAAATATGCTGACTCTGTAAACCGCTTAGAGAGGGCTGAAAGCCCTATGAAGCGGTATATAAGTCTAACTGCTATTGCTATTGCTACATACATACATAAGAAATCCCTATTTTCCTGTCTGTCTGTTTCAGTCTTTGAAACGATGCTTTCTTCTATAATGTCAATACATCACTTGATCCATTATGCTCCTTCTTTTAAACTTTTTAGCCCTTCTCCTCTCTCTTCTTTTTTTGTGTGTGTGTTGCTTTTTCATCCTTGCAAAACTTCCTCTTGTTCACTCTTGCCGTCATATATTTATGGTCTGATTCAATCAAAATGCATTCTCTCTACATGACCATGCCACCTCTGCATAATTCTTTCGTGCTGGTAACAATGTCAGGAACATAATGAGTCTTTGGATTTTGGATAATGGTGGGAGAGACGTTTGTGTGTTTAATAATATGCATAAAACAAAGTGCCACAATTACAAGAAGAAGAAGAATGGGAGAAGGAATAAAAGCTATTGATCGGAGAACAATGGACTCCATCACTCTCCTTTCACTTGGCAAGTAGTATACTTTTGCTGTACTTCCTGAGCCCACCCATCAATAAACAACAGTTTTCTGGGTTTTTTAATCAAAAAAATGTCTCTACGTTTTGAAAGAAATTATAAACCCATTATGAAATGTGAGAATATAGTAACCTTTCTTTCTCTTTCATTTAAGTAGAATTACACTTATAGGGATATTTGTAATTTCAGTTCAAAGGCTCTTTTTTGGATTTTGAGAATATTTTTATGTATTTCTTCCCAGTTCTTTGTTTGTTTGTTTGTGCGTGCTGGCTGGTTGGGTGGGTTCCACCACAAAACCGCGGTAGACTAAAGCGCGTGTGACTAAAGTGCGGTGACAAAACCGCACCGTCAAAACCGCGCGACAACAGCGCGCCGACAACAGCGTGCCGACAGAAGCGCGCTGTAACATAACCCTAAAAATAACCCTAAACCTAACGCTAAACCTAACGCTAAACCTAACGCTAAACCTATCCTAAACCTATCCTAAACCTACCCTAAACCTACCCTAAACCTAACCCTAAACCTAACCCTAACCCTTACCTTAAGTTAAATTGTGCTTCTGTCGGCGCGCTGTTGTCAGCGAGCTGTTGTGGGCGCGCTTTTGACATTGCGGTTTTAGCACCGCGGTGTTGTCGGTGCGCTTTAGTCTACCGCGGTTATGTCGTGCCACGGGTTGGGCGTTATTATTATCAATGTTTATCACATAATATATATATCTTATATATATATATATAATATTCGGGTCTTTTCCTGTATAAGATTGAGATTGTCTTGGCAATGTTTCAGCGAGGTCTCACTCGCCATATTCAGGCTGGTGTTTTGGGCTTAAAGCGTCAGCAGAGCTGCTGTCCCTCTACAAACCTTGGTGGGATGTGTGGAATGCTGGTCCCGTTTCAGTGAGTGGATTGGATGTGTGGCTGTATCATGATTGGTAGATTGGTGCTGATTGGTGCTGGCTGTGTGTCTGTTGTTGTTTCATATTGTAATGGCCTGGGTGGTGGGTGGGGCTTGTTTGTTTACCAGGGCAGGTTTCCAGATGTCTGGTAGGCGGGAGGTATCATCACGTTTATTCATGTTGTGGGGGTGTTTCTCTATTTCAATAGACTCCATAATTATTCTCTTGTTGAAGTCTTGTGTGTGCATGTTTGTTCCAGCATAACTTTGGAATGCCTCGAGCAATTTCAACCAAACTTGGTACACAGAAGACTTACTCTCTGGATACAAATACTGTGGGGGTAAGACACCCCTCATGGTGTGTATGTGTGTGTGTGTGTCCATCTGTGTGTGTTCCAGCAGAACTCTGGAATGCCTGGACTGCTGAAATAAAAAGGACTGAATTATATACATAGTGTCAAGTCACAGTACTTTTGACAGTGATAGTGTGCATTTTGGTTCTGTTAAGATACAGCCTGTTGTTCCTTGACTGACTTCTACTGTACAGCACAGTGGATTTGCCATGGTAATGGCTTTGCAGTACTCCACAAGGGGGCTCCCTCTAATTCAGGATTGGGATAAATACATACCCGGGCTACGCTGGGTTATCAGCTAGTAACATATAAAAAGAGGGTGTTGATTGAATCGACTGATTGACTATGTGGCAACAAACCATTGTTGATTCTTAATAACCATATATCGTGGATAGATTTTTATCCATGATGATCTGTCCTAACCTGCTCTTTTATGTCTTCCAACACCAATTACTTTGTCTAAGTCTTCTTCTCTTTCCTTCTACCTTTTCTGACATTTTCTTCTATATTTTTTTTCTCTGAGAGCTAGGTCTTTCCATCATGGAACTTGAGTTCCTCAAGTGAGACTCTGGGTTGATTTATCCGATGGTGCATTTCCTTGTTTCTGAATGTAATTGTCTGAATGTAATATTCTTGGGATTTTCCTCCGACACCAAAATTCAAGAGCATGAATAGTCCCAGAGATGGAGAAATTCATTCCTGTACTGTCAGCCTTGTCATATCTATTAATAAGCAGGTTAGTGGTTGCGATCAATCCTTGATGGGGAAGGTATCCACCAATCATTTTATTTTACTTTTTTCACCTTATAACTATCAACTATCTTTGCTTCTGGAACAGAATAAGGCTAAGCACTCAGAGTGCAGTAATTTCTCCTGCTCAACTTTTCTGTTTCCTCAAGGAAGCAGAAGGAAAGTGTTTAAATATTGCCTTCCGAGCTTTAACTCCTTGCAGAAATCACCACCAGTGCAAACAGAAATCCATGGGGTATCCCCACAACCATGTAACCACTCCAAGACTTCAGCCAGTGATATTAAAAACCAGCGCTGCTAAATTAGTCATGGAGAAAGGAAAATGGTTGGGGAAAGGAGCAGCAATAGGAGGAAGTGGTTACCAAGCATCTTTGTAAATGTGGGAAGAGAGGAAGGGATGGAGAGAAGTAATGAGGGAGAGAGGGGGAGAGAGGGGGGAGGGAGAGGGAGAGAAAGAAAGAAAGAAAGAAAGAAAGATGGAAAGAAGGAAGGAAGGGGAGGGAAGGAGGGAGGGAGGAAGAAAGGAGATTGAAAAGAAAGGAAGAAGGAAGGAAGGAAAGAAAGACAGACAGACAGAAAGAAAGAAAGAAAGAAAGAAAGAAGTGAGTGAGTAAGGAAGGGAGGGGAGTGAAGGAGGGAGGAAAGAGGTGGAAAAGAAAGAAGGAAGGAGATAGAAAAGAAGAAAAGAAGAAAAGAAAGGAAGGAGTAAAGAAGGAAGGGGGGAGGGTGGGAGGAAGAAAGAAAGAAAGGAAGGGGAAAAAGAAAGGAGGGAAAATTGATGGAAGAAAGAAAGAATGAGGGAAGGAAAGATGGAAAGAAGGAAGGAAGTGGAGGGAAGGAGGGAGGGAGAAAGGAAGGAGGTGGAAAAGAAAGACAAAAGGAAGGAATGAGGGGAAGGAAGCAAGGAAGGAAGGAGTGAGTGAGTAAGGAAGGAAGGGAAAACAAAGGAAGGAGAGAAAATTGATGGAAGGAAGGAAGGAAGAAAGAAAGAAAGAAAGAAAGAAAGAAAGAAAGAAGTTTAGTGAGTAAGGAAGGAGGGAAGGAAGGAAGGGGGAGGGAAGGTGGAAGGATGGAAGAAAGAAATGAAGGAAGAGGAAACAAAAGAAGGAGGGAAAATTGATGGAAGAAAGAAAGAAAAAAGAGAAAGAAGAAAGAAAGAAAGAAAAGAAAGAAAGAAAGGAAAGAAAGGAAAGAAAGGAAAGAAAGGAAAGAAAGGAAAGAAAAAAAGAAAGAAAAAAGGAAAGAAAGAAGAGAGAGAGAGAAAGAAAATAAGAAAGAAAGAATAATGCAAACCATCTTTGAAATGCTGGGCACGGCCGATGGAAAGGAGGAAACGCCTCTTCTGCAGCCCTGGCTCCCCACTCAGCCTTGCAGGTGAGGCTTTTTGCTCTCTTTTCAGCACAGAGCAGATGCAAAAAGATTGCCTTCCCGAAGCCGGCAAGCTGTGAGACATTTGGCAGCCAGATGTGAGGACTTGACATGAATGATGTACAAGAGGTAATACAACCCCAGACATCTGAAGCATCCTGCAGTAGGGAAAGTCAGCCGGCCAAGACAAAGTCACAAAAGGCTAATCCTTTACCCAGGATGTAGTACTGTGAACGATGCCTGTTCACATGGCGAAGGGATGATTGCTACCTCTTTGATATCTATTCTCTGCCTCTCATCCGACAACCTCCTCTTGGCTCTGCCTTCTTTTTAAAAAAACATGGATTTCTTCACAAGAATATTAGGCCGAATGCTGGGAAAACTGTATGGCAATTTCTTATTGTTTCTTTTAGATTCAGTTCAGAGGTGGGTTCCTACCAGTTCGCACCTATTCGGTAGAACCGGTTCGTCAAATCTACCGAACCGGTTAGAAGAGGTTCCACCAGTGGACCCGGAAAGCAGGCCACACCTACAGAAGTGGTTCCAATTTTTTTTGAAACCCACCACTGCTCTCCCCCCCACCCACACAAACAGAGAGAGACACACTGACAGAGAGAGAGAGAGAGAGAGAGAAAGAAAGGAAGAAATAAAGAAAGAAAGAAAGAAAGAAAGAAAGAAAGAAAGAAAGAAAAAAGAAAGAAAAGGAGTGAGAGAGAGATGAAAGAAAAAAAGCAAAAAGGAACAGAGACAAAAGGAAGGAGAGAGAGAGAGAGAGAGAGAAAGAAAGAAAGAAAGAAAGAAATAAATAAAGAAAGAAAACACATGGCTGGCAAGCCACTCCCACCAGGTCACATGGCTGGCAAGCCACTCCCACAAAGGAGGCCACACCCACAGAGTAGGTTCCAATTTTTTTTGAAACCCACCACTGTTTTAGATTCAATTAGATTAATAGAGTTGGAGGGAAACTTGTAGGTCATCTAGTCCAACCCCTTGCCCAGGCAGGAGACCCTATACCATTTCTGATAAATGGCAGTCCAGTCTCTTCTTGAAAGCCTCCAGTGATGAAGCTCCCACAACTTCCGAAGGCAACTTCTGCTCCATGGGTTGATTGTTCTCACGGTCAGAACGTCCCTCCTCGCTTCTAGGTTGAATCTCTCCTTGTTCAGTTTCCATCCATTGTTCCTTGTCTTTTTTTAAAAAAAAGTTTTTATTTTTATTTCTCACACATACATTCACAAATATACATTCTCACAGTTATTATTAATATATATGCGTTAACTTTTCACATTTATAAGAAGTCAATTCTCCGCCGAAAAGTTTAAAACTATAATCGAGGTTGCTTTCCTGATCATCCCATACATCCATCTCGTTTTACAACAGTCCTACTTCTTCCTCCCTCTCCTTTTCTCCTACCTTCCCTTCTTCTCTACTTTCTCCTTTCCTCCTCTCCTTTCTCTTTTCTTCTTCCCCTTCCTCTCCACTTCCTTGTCTTTTTGGAAAATAGCTTGATCTCCCTCCTCTCTATGGCAGCCCCTCAAATATTGGAAGACTTCTATCCTGTCTCCCCTGGTCCTTCTCTTCACTAGACTAGCCATGCCCAGTTCCTGCAACTTTTCTTCATATGTTTTAGTTTCCAGTCTCCTAATCACCCTGGTTGCTCTTCTTTGCATTTTTCCTAGAGTATCAACATCTTTTTAATAGTGTGGTGAGCAAAACTGGATGCAGTAGTCTTACTAAGGCTTTATAGAGTGGTATTATTACCTCCCTGGCTCATATTTAGCTGGTTGTTCACTAAGACTCCAAAATCCCTCTCACAGGTACTGCTATTAAGTCTGGTTTCACCAGGTTTCAACCAGGCATTTTGATACTTTCCAGATATTTTGGACTGGAACTCCCATCATCTCTGACCCTTCAGCTGATGGTTTTGTAGAGCTGATCTACATCAAGGCAATTGATGTAGGTCAGCTCTACAATTTCCTATTTAACAAAATCCACATGTATTATTGCTTAGCCACTGATGGCTCAGTGGCTAAGGCGTTGAGCTTGTCGATCAGAAAGGTTGACAGTTTGGCGGTTCGAATCCCTAGTGCCGCATAACGGAGTGAGCTCCCATTACTTGTCCCAGCTTCTGCCAACCAATAGTTCAAAAGCTTGTAAAAATGCAAGTAGAAAAATAGGAACCACCTTTGGTGGGAAGGTAACAACATTCCGTGCGCCTTCGGTGTTGAGTTATGCCGGCCACATGACCATGGAGACGTCTTCGGACAGCTCTGGCTCTTCAGCTTTGAAATGGAGATGAGCACTGCCCCCTAGAGTCGGGAACGACTAGCACATATGTGCAAGGGGAAGCTTTGCCTTTACCTTTACATGTACTGTTGAACAGCTACAGAGCCAGATTTATTTCTATATGTACTTAATTTCCAATCTGTGTTATATCTCTTTTGGCACTATGTTACCAAGACAATCCTTCTGTGTTTACTTTTTGTGCCTAAAAGGAATGTGTAAAAGAAGTATGAGCTGCAAGCACTTCAGAGGATACATTAAACCGTTGCAATAACTTGAGAAGTCACAGCAGGATTATGTACCGCAAAGAAAATCACAATGCTGAACCAGGAATTCTAGGGAAAATAAAACATTCAGGGCTTATCCAATCCTTGTTTTCTATATCAGATAGTCACATATCTGTTTTCTATAATATAATAATCCATACAGCTCATTACAGCTTTGGCTGCAAGAAGTCGGAGAGAAGAGTCCGGTGATAAAATTACGGAGTATAAGATGCACCTTTTCCCCTCAAAAACAAGGGTGAAAATCCTGGTGCGTCTTATACACTGAATACAGTATTTTTGGCCTCCCGAAACCGCTCCTCCTTTGCAAAAATGGCCTTGCATAGCCTTTAGAAGGCTTTCAGGGTGCTCCTGGAGGCAGGAAAGGGCAAAAATGAGCAAAAAACGAGCCATTTTTTGCTTGTTTTTGCCCCTCCCCCCAGAGCATTCTATAAGCCTCCTAAAAGCTATGCATGCCTCTTTTTTAAAACAAAAAAACCAGGCCCATTTTTGCAAAAACTGGCCAGTTTTTGCTCATTTTTGGAGCCCCCCCCAACCCCCAGGAGCACTGTACGAGCCTCCTAAAGGCTATGCATGCCTCATTTTTGACAAAAAATGGGTCCATTTTTGTGAAAAATTGGCCATTTTTGGGAGGTCTGCAGAGTGCAAAAACTTTTTCTTTAATTTGCCTGTTCAAAATCTTGATGTGTGTTATACTCTGAAAAATATGGTATGTGAAACCCACCTCTGATGCTAATGCATTATTTTACTGCAACAGAGAGAGTTGGAAGCCGAGGTGGCGCAGTGGTTAGAGTGCTGTACTGCAGCCACTTCAGCAGACTGTGATCTGCAGTTCGGCGGTTCAAATCTCACCGGCTCAGGGTTGACTCAGCCTTCCATCCTTCCGAGGTGGGTGAAATGAGGACCCGGATTGTTGTTGGGGGCGATATGCTGACTCTGTAAACCGCTTAGAGAGGGCTGAAAGCCCTATGAAGCGGTATATAAGTCTAACTGCTATTGCTATTGCTATTGGAAGTCTGTGCTTCTTTTTCTTTTCTTTTCTTTTCTTTTCTTTCTTTTCTTTCTTTTCTTTCTTTTCATTCTTTTCGTTCTTTTCTTTCTTTCCCCTACCTTTCCTCACTTCTCTTGTCCCTTCCCCTTTCCTCCTCATTACTTTTTTATTTACTTTTGTATTTTATTACACTTGATAATTTAATTTAAAAAAAAACACGAATAAGAATAATTTTAGCGTTTCTGATCCTCCCCGTTGTGTAGGAAGGCCAGAATATTAGGGAGGAAAATGTGAGGAAATTCAGAAGCCAGAATGCAAAAATAAAGGAGACTCATTGTATGGAAAGAGGATTTGTTGGGACTTTGGTAGTGAAGTAAAACATATGTTTGACAGAAAAACCAGCCTGATGAGCAGAACCATTAACAATAAGAAGATAATATTTGGCAGGTGGTAATGGCCACTGCAGCTGTAAATGGATGAAGTAACTCTGATTATGGCTGAAAAACTATGAGATATAATATATTCCAGACACAAACAAAAGCATCTTTCTTTTAGACAAGAGTGAGTAATCAAAGGTGGTTGCAATTCAACCAAGATTATCCTTCCAGCCAATGAAAATTGGATTTTATCTTTGAACAACTCATGCCCTCCTCCTCCTCCTCCTCCTCCTCCTCCTCCTCCTCCTCCTCCTCCTCCTCTTTTTTCTTTTCAGGGCTGCCCCTGAAAAGTGTTCAGAGACTACAATTAGTCCAGAATGCAGCTGCGTGAGCGATACTGGGTGTACCTAGGTACACCCACATTACACCTATCCTCCGCGAGCTGCACTGGCTTCCTATTGGTCTCCAAGCATGATTCAAGGTGCTGGTTATCACCTTTAAAGCCCTACCTGGCCTAGGACCCGGATATCTTCGAGACCGTCTTCTGCCGCACACCTCCCTAAGACCGATAAGATCGCACAGGATGGGCCTTCTCCAGGTGCCATCAGCTGGACAATGCCGGCTGGCAACGCCTCGGAGTAGGGCCTTCTCTGTTGCCGCTCCGTCCTTATGGAATGAGCTACCCCCAGAGATCCGGACCCTACCCACTCTCATGGCCTTCCAAAAAGCTATTAAAACCTGGCTATTGTGGCAGGCCTGGGGCTGTTGACCTCTGGATTGAGGTCCAGCCCCACTTAGATTGGGTGCATGTTGTGTCTTCCTAAATTTGTCGTGCTTTTATCTGTTTTTAATTTTTCTTAATGTCTGTTTCTATAAGCCGCTGGGAGTCCTCTGGGATTGGGCGGCCTATAAATTAAATAAACAGTTAAACAGATAAACAGTTTTTCTCATCATTTCAACCACAGTTAATTCTGTGGCATGGCTTACCATTAATTAAAGTGAATGTAAGATGTTTTTCACATATAAGTGTAAGAAATGACCAGGGTGAGCCTGAGGGAGGGGGTCAAGCACGTTATCAGTTTAGAATCCCTGCGCTGGAAGAAATCTAAGTCTAGTCCACCTCAAATTCCATTGACTCTTATGTACTACTTAGAGAGGACTGTAAAGCAGAGGTGGATTGTTGCCGATGTGGCCCGGATCGGCCGAACTGGTAGTAGTGGTGGCAGGAGGCTCTGCCCACCCGACTGGATGCTTCTGCACATGCACAGAAGTGTTGCGCGTGCGGGAGCATGCCTGAACTGGTAGTAAAGAAATCATCAACCCACCTCTACTGTAAAGCACTGTGAAGCGGTATATAAGTCTAAGTGCTATTGCTACCGCCTACTTGCTTTGACCATGAGTAGTTCAGATTCTTGAAGAGAGCAGCATAAGCACGCAATAAATCTTTATATTCATTTGAACCAGAGGTAGGTTTCTGCCGGTTCGCCCTGGATTGGCTAAACTGGTAGTGGTGGCGGGAGGCTTTGCTCACCTGCCGAGATGCATCTGCACATGCTCAGAAGTGTTGTATGAGTGCTTGCACATGAGCAAACGGGTAGTAAAATAAATTGTAACCCACCACTGATTTGAACTGCCTGGACTTCCAAGAGCCGAAGTGGCACAATGGTTAGGGTATAGTACTGCAGGCCACTTCAGCTGACTGTTATCTGCAGTTCAGCGGTTCTAATCTCACCGGCTCAAGGTTGACTCAGCCTTCCATCCTTCCGAGGTGGGTAAAATGAGGACCCAGACTGTGGGGGCGATATGCTGACTCTGTAAACTGCTTAGAGAGGGCTGAAAGCCCTATGAAGCGATATATAAGTCTAACTGCTATTGCTAGTGCTACTTCCTGATTTTCCCATGCTTGAAAATAAGCTTGCTTCACAGTACTTTACATACTTGTAAAAACCTGTTTTTCACTGTACGTCAAAATGTTTTCGTTAAAAACGGGCAATTTGCATGTGTCTCCCTTAACAAACTCACCCATTCTATGTTAGATGTTTGGAAAGACGAGTACAGACATCCATAGGTTAAATGAGAGCAGGCCAAAAGATGATGCAAATGAATGGCTTATTTATTTATTAAAATTATATGCTGTACTTTCCACCTATAAGGTGATTCTGGACCACTTATAGACAGTTCGAAAAGATAAATATGGCAATAGCTACAGCGCTTAGACTGTATATACAACTTCACAGTGCTTTACAACCCTCTCTAAGCGGTTTAGAGTTAGCCTATTGCCCACAATAATCGGGGTCCTCATTTTACTGACCTCGGAAGGATGGAAGGCTGAGTCAACCTTGAGCCTGGTTGAATTTGGACTGCCAAAATTGCAGGCAATCAACAGTCAGCTCAAGGTTTACCTTGAGTGTGAATCGATTGTTTGCCCATGTATTATTGAGGTTGAAGCTGAAGAAGTCATTGACAGATAAGACATTGTAGTGGACAATTTTGCGTACTGTGCTTAGATCATACTGCAGGCGGCAGAGTTACAGATTGTCCAAGGCTAACGGGTTGGTTCACCGACAACAGCGCACCGACAAAAGCGCACCGACAAAAGCGCGCCTTCAACAAACAAGTAATAACAACCTAATAACCCTAACCCTAACCCTAAACCTAACCCTGAACCTAACCCTTACCTTAACTTAAATCGTGCTTTTGTGGGGGCGGTTTTGTCGGCACGTTGTTGTGGGCGCGTTTATGACATCACGGTTTTCTCACCGTGGTTTTGTCGGCGCGCTTTTGTCGTGCGCACATTTGTTGGGTCACGAACATTTCAAGCCTGGTGGCATAAGGGAATCCTATTGTGAGTAGAGGAGTGGAGGACTCTTCTCATGAAATACCTCTGGAGCTGCTCAATCATATTAATGTCCGATATACAGTGTGGATTCCAGGCAGACGAGCTGTATTCGAGAATTGGCCTGGCAAAGGTTTTGTATGCCCTAGTTAGCAATACAATGTTACCGGAGAAGAAGCTTTGAAAAATTAAGTTTAACAACTCTTAATGTCTTTTTGGCAATGCTGTTACATTGAGCTCTGGGGCTCGTTTGAGATGAGTACTCCTAGGTGCTTGACAGAGTGAGAGTTATAGTGTTGCAGAAAATTTGAGTATTTTGAGTATTTGAAAATTTATTTATAGGCCGCCCTTTTTCCTGGGGGGACTCAGGGCGGCTTACAACTCAAAGGGAGGGGGATACAAACAATAACACATAAGGACAATACATAATTAAAAATAGAACACAACATTCATACCATTTGGGTGGGGGTGAGTTACATTTTTAACCCCAGGCCTGACGGGATAGCCAGATTTTAAGGGCTGTGCGGAAGGTCTGGAGGGTGGTGAGGGTACGAATCTCCACGGGGAGATCGTTCCAAGGGTCGGAGCTACTACCGAGAAGGCTCTCCTCTGCGTAGTTGCCAGTCGACACTGACTGGCAGATGGAACTCGGAGGAGGCCTAATCTATGTGATCTAATGGGTCGCGAGGAGGTGATTGGCAGGAGGCAGTCTCTCAAGTATCCAGATCCACTACCATGAAGGGCTTTAAAATGACAGGCTTTAGACTTCTCAGGATACAGGAAAAGTTTATTTGGCAGCCAGGTTCAGAAAGCTAGCCCATGGCTAGCATTGCAAGTTCTGAACAAATTTCATTATCGAAGCACGCGTTCTTATACATTCTCAAAGGCAGCGTAACACGGAAACACTTAACTCATTTCTTAGTGGTTACCTTGAGGAGAAAGCCTTATAAGGAGATGGAGTCTTACTTCTCCTTTTGTTACAGGTATGGACGAGGTGTCATTAATTAACTTTAATTGAGCTTTGTGGTTTGGACTTTTGACGTAGGTTTTGACCTAGGGACGTTGGCTAGAACATCTTGTGGTTAGGCACTTGCTTCCTGTTCTTTTGCAAGCAGCAACTCTGCCTCGGTGGCTTTTTAATATAGAAGTAAAGGGGTCCCGAGAGGCTGTCCAGCCTGACCCAGTAGGTTTCACACTTAATGTCCAAATCTCATTTTACGTCCTACTTTAGTAGAGAGGTTGTAACTGTCCAGCTTGTATTTGGTGTTCTGATTTTTCGATACATATAAACAACATAAAATAAAAAGTTGAATTATTTTAAAAATAACTTGTTATGGTTGCCAGTAAAGCAGGGAAGATGATAGCAGGAAACCCAAAGGCTGTAGATTGGACTTAAAAGTTAAAAAGTAAAAAAAAAAAGAAAGAAAGGCAGAAGAATACAACAAGCATCAGAACATTCTTGGCATGACGTTTTATTAGCTTTCAGACATAATGAAGTGTGTAATAGGAAGAATGAAGAATTCATTACATTAGGACTTTTATATGAAGAAATTAATTTCAGACCCACTGGTTACACATGAGACTCACATCAGCACATCAAGGCAGACATCTTTTAACATATCCCATAATAAATGAACAAAACGCGTACAAAATGCATTGTTGTTTTTTTAAAATGCATACAAAAAGCAGTCTGTTCTGGAAAAGTGTTGTGTAAAACTTTTGCCTCTATCATTTACATAGGAATACAGACATTAACTGATGGATTTTTTTCCCTGCAAAGTTCCTGAACAATAGAGTTATAGAACAGAATAACAGAGTTGAAAGGGATCTTGGAGGTCTTCTAGTCCAACTCCCTGCTTAGGCGGGAAACCCTACACCACTTCAGACAAATGGTTATCCAACATCTTCTTAAAAACTTCCAGTGTTGGAGCATTCACAACTTCTGGAGGCAAGTTGTTCCACTGATTAATTGTTCTAACTTTCAGGAAATGTCTCCTTAGTTCTAAGTTTCTTCTCTCCTTGGTTAGTTTCCACCCATTGCTTCTTGTTCTGCCCTCAGGTGCTTTGGAGAATAGTTTGACTCTTTCTTCTTTATGGTAGCTGCTGGGATATCAGAACTCTGCTATCATACCTTCCCTAGTCCTCCTTTTCAACAAACTAAACATATCGCGTACCAGCAACTGTTCTTTATATGTTTTAGGCTCCAATCCCCTAATCATCTTTGTTGCTCTTCTCTGCACTCTTTCTAGAGTCTCAACATCTTTTTTTGCATTGTGGCAACCAAAACTGAATGCAGTATTCCAAGTGTGGTCTTACCAAGGCCTTATAAAATGATATTAATCCTTCATGTGATCTTGATTCTATCCCTCTGTTTATGCAGCCTAGAACTGTGTTGGCTTTTTGGGCAGCAGCTGCACACAGCTGGCTCCTATTTAAATGGTTGTCCACTAGGACTCCAAGATCCCTCTCACAATTACTGCTATTGAGCAAGGAAGCAAATATATTGTACGTGTGCATTTTATTTTTCTTGCCTAAATGTAGAACCTGACTTTTTTTCACCATTGAATATCATTTTGTTAGATAGCGCCCTTCTTATCCTTAACAGTAATCAGAAGTTAACAACAAAAGTATGAAATATAAGTGAAAACATTGAATATTAATTAAACAATGATTGAAGTCTAGATAACCAAGATGGTAGAGACTGAAAGCATCGAAGAAATACTTGGACTTTCAACAACAATAAATTCACATCCACAGTTTGGCCACTGCAGAGCTTAGCAAACCCATTAAGTACAAATTGTGACACACTAGCTATAAATATGTAAAACATCTCTTCTATTAAATGAAATAAAATTAAAAAGCAGGTGTCTTTGATGCTGCCAAGTGACAATTATTAATAAAAACTATACGCCAAGTTTGTAGGAATAACAGATAATGACTGGAAAGGGCCCAGAGTATAGAAAAGAGACAAATTGTTCTATATTTTTCTCTGTGTTAATTGATCTTCTATGATTGATTATGCGTCAACCAAAGGCCATCACAGTTCTTTAACCATATTTATCCTTCAAACTTTTCCCCTTTATGATAATCAGCCATTCTAACTGGCATTTTTCTAGGTTTTTTTTCCCTTGATCATAGTTGAAAGTAGAAGTGACAGTGTCTGGATTAAAACAATCATATTGGTGTAAAAACTGAACAGGAAGGGAATCAATTAATAGCATCTCTCTCTCTCTCTCTCTCTCTCTCTCTCTCTCTCTCTCTCTTTCTCTCTCTCTCTATCTATCTATCTATCTATCTATCTATCTATCTATCTATCTATCTATCTCTATTTCTCTCTATCTATCTATCTCTATCACTATCTATCTATCTATCTATCTATCTATCTATCTATCTATCTATCTATCTATCTATCTATCTATCTATCTATCTCTATTTCTCTCTATCTCTATCACTATCTATCTATCTATCTATCTATCTATCTATCTATCTATCTATCTATCTATCTATCTATCTATCTCTATCCATCCATCCATCCATCCATCTATGAAAACTGAAGTTTTCTTCCAACCATTCCTTATCCCAACTATAACCTCAGCACATAGTTTAATCAATAAATTAGAAACCATTTAAGTTATTGGTTCTTATGGATTCTATATATTGTTCTGTCAAACGTCTTCTGATGGAATCACAGCTTGTCCATTCAATGGAAAGAATCAGTTACTACATAAAGAGCCATAGTGGCACAGTGGTTAGAAGCAGTATTGCAAGCAAATTCTGCCAACTGTCAGCAGTTCGATTCTGACCTGCTCAAGATTGACTTAGCCTTCCATCTTTCCAAGGTCAGGAAATGAGGAGTCAGATTTTTGAGGGCGCTGAGTGTCTAAAACTGCTTAGAGAATGCTGGAAAGCACTAAGAAACTATATACAATCAAAGTGCTATTACTAAAGCATTTTTATATTAATTACATTTTTTTTCAAGTTGAATCAGTATCAAAGTACTTGCTCAAGGCAGAAATGATTATTAATTTCTATTCAGTACTCTGATTGCTTAGCAAAGGACAACATGTCTATAAACTGAGGAGGGATAATTAGAAGACGCTTCCATCAATCTGGTTCAGATCCAACTATCGATTTGAATTGTTAAATCACTTTTAGTCTAATTGCTGATTGGATTGCCCAACTGACAATTGAAGATGCAGTTTGAAGAGCTGCTTAAGACCAAAATACACTGGAATTAAAACTTGAAAAGTATAACCATTTATAAACTCCACCCTTTCTCTCAAATAATAATAATAATGTATATAAAAAAATATAGAGACTGAAGAGAAAGAAATGGGAAGTGAGAGAGAAATTCTATTGAAGGATTTTATATATAAAAAAAGAAAACCCTCTTTTTGAATGAATGAATTGGTTTCCGAAATCAACTTGAAACATATAAAGGTATTGTTACATAAAACATACTAGTTAATTTTAGTTACTTTAAAGCAAATATGACAGTCAAATGTAAGATTATTGTTCTGACCCCCCGTCGCCATCCAGGAACAAAAGCCAAAAACAAACGTAAAGAAGAATACTTTTACTCAGTCGAGACTCTCGTTGGCTGCAAGCCCAAAATAAACAAAGAGATAAGCACTCTGGCAGCAAGTCCTACGAACGTAGGCAGCAAATGCCAACAAACTCTGGCAGCAATCCAACTTGCCAAATTGACTTCTCTTAATCGTGAATGTTGACTTCTGCAGAAAGGCGTGGCACAAGCAGTCTCTTTTATAATCAGGAGAGGATCTTAATGAGCATCAGCTGAGCGTAATCACCTCCGGTGCTTATGCAGTTGTTCTTGACGCCGAGTAGCCCTTCGACGGCGTGCATCCCAGAACAACTCACAGGTATTTTCTGGATCACTCATTCTTGTCTCCTCTCCACTGATCCAGGGCTCAGGTGCCACCTGGTGGCCAATCAGTCTCTCTGCGCCCTGCTCGGAGTCGGAACTCTGTCCAGGGTCCTCCACCTCTTCAAGTGCCGACTCATAAGACCCCTCACCATCGGAGTCTGGTGGCAGCTCCAGCGGCTCCTGCTTGGCCACAACAGATGACTATGTACTAATATTATGACAATAGGAGACAGCAATATTGTGACTATCTATTTTTAATTCTTTAGTTTTAATTCTGTTTCATTAGCAGGAAGCAATATTTTTTTTTTCCTTTAGAAAAAGAAACATTTGCATTTTTATTCTACGTATATTTATCTGGCCATAAACTCAATTTATTTGGGAAAATATTGCTTCTGTGTCCTTTTAATATTTAATTTTGATTGAGAAGGAAGGAGGGAGGAGAGTAAAAGAGAAGGAAAAAGAGGATGGGGAGGATTAGGAGGAGGAGGAGGAAAAGGAGGAGAAGGAAAGGGAGAATGGGGGAGAAGAAGGGGAGGAGGAGGAAAATGAGGAAGAGAAGGAAGGAGGAGGAGGAGGAGAAGGAGGAGGGGAGGAGGAAAATGAGGAGGAGGAGGGGAGAAGGAGGAAAATGAGGAGGAAGGAGGGGAGGAGGGGAAGAGGAGGAAAATGAAAAGGAAGGAGGTGGTGGTGGTGGTGGTGGTGGTGGTGGTGGTGGTGGTGGTGGTGGAGGAGGAGGAGGAGGAGGAGGAGGAGGAGGAGGAGGAGGAGGAGGAGGAGGAGATACTTCTTCATGCATATTGTAGTATGCCGATAGACAATACATGAGAACCTTGTAGACTCTTGAGAAGAATTTGATGTGTTTCAAAGCTAACATCAGTTAAAGAGCTGGCAGTTGTGATTTCACACTGTTGTTTATCTAAATTATCAATTGACAAAATTGGATTTCTTCACATTTCTTTTCCTGCTATGCAACGGGACAATGGAGCCTCTTTTTTCTAAATAGTCAGCAATGAGTACTAAATCAGACAGTGAGATCTCCGAGTTCGACCTATTAGCTATTTTCCGGAGCATAAACATATTTTTGGGTTTCTGCACAACTTTTTAAAGAGTCACTGACTTTCTAAGGAGAATTGAGAACATCTTCAAATCTCAACGCGTCTTGAGAGAGAGAGAAAGAGTTTATCTTTGTTTCTCTGTATAGCAGATCACTTTTCTTCTGAAATTCCATTAAATTATTATGAGCTCCACAAAAAGTAATGAGGAGCCTGGAAAAAAAGGAAAAAAGAAAAGAAAAGCAAGAACATGTGTGAAATATTGAACAACTCAACAATATCATCTCAGGAAGACCAAGTTGCAATATTTATGAGGCAGTAAAATTTTATTGTCATTTCCCTTTAGAAAACAACTGCTTTTTATTTAAAAATGTTTTATTGTTTTTCTGCCAAAAATTGCACAAGATTGGAACATGAATAGTCAATAATTCAGCTCTTCCATGCTGGCGTATTCTGCCATCAACTGAACATAACCTTTTAGCTACAAATTGTACTTTCTTCTTGATTGACAAAGCTATTTTAATTTTTTCAAGTCAAGATCACATCCTGGAAAATTTCTCCAGGGTCGAGTTTGTGAGAAAATATACTGTGCAGGATCATATCATTAAAAAAAACCCTTAACTTTTGATCTTCTTCAGGTTGCATTACAATCATAACCAAGGAATGATTTCCAATTTTCATGCTTCAAAATTATTTGTTACTTTATTGATTACATTTATATGGTGCCCATCTGGTTCACTGACAAATGTGCGCTCGACAAAAGCGCACCGACGAAACCGCGGTGAGAAAACCGTGAGTTCTAAATCATTGAATTGAATTGAATTTATTAGGTTTCTATGCCGCCCAATCCCGAAGGACTCCGGGCGGCTTACAGAATAAAAAAGAAATTAAAAGAACTTAAAAACAATAGGACACACAAAGTTAAAAAAGAACGCAACAAACACCAATCAGAAGGCCTGCCAGAAAAGCCAGGTTTTAATGGCTTTGCGAAAGGCCATGAGAGTGGGGATGGCCCAGATCTCTGGGGGCAGCTCATTCCATATGGCCGGAGCGGCAACAGAGAAGGCCCTACTCCTCGGCGCCACCAGCCGGCATTGTCCCGCTGAAGGCATCCGAAGAAGGCCCATCCTGTGTGATCTTATTGGTCTAAGGGAGGTATGTGGCAGGAGACGGTCTCATAGGTACCCAGGTCCTAGGCCATGTAGGGCTTTAAAGGTAATAACCAGCACCTTGAATGGTGTTCGGAGACCAATGGGCAGCCAGTGCAGCTCGTGGAGGATAGGTGTGACGTGGGTGTACATTGGCACACCCAGTATCGCTCGAGCGGCTGCATTCTGGACTAGTTGCAGTCTCCGAACACTTTTCAGGGGCAGCCCTCATTCATCAGCATTCATCATGCTGATGAATGAGCGCAGAAGCGCACCGACAACAGTTCCAATTTATTAAGAGAGCCACGTTGGTACATTTGGGAAAACCCGAATCTGAAAGCTTCCCGGTTTTCCCACCAAGTTGAAAATTCAAGATCTTGCCCCCACACCCACCAGTCCATCTCATGGTCCAATCTCCCACTGCCATGCCGGCAGTTCCACCCATCCAGTTCCGGTCAAGTGCAGAGGTGCAAAGACAAAGGATGACCTTGGCTTTCTCGAAAGAATGTTGTTATGGCTACATCGCATCTAACTCCATATAATCCTCCCTCCCATTTTCCCACAATAGAAAATGCATAGTAGAATAATAGAAAGTGTGGCAAGCCAAAGATCCAAAAGAAAAGATGGCTGCGGGCCTGACAATAAGTTTTATAAGCTCTAATTAGCAATACAATATTTTCAGGGGGGAAAAAACTTTGCAAAATTAAGTTTACAACTTTTAAAACTTTTTTAGCAATGCTGTTATAGTGAGCTTTGAAGCATAAATCGTCAGAGATAAGTACTCCTAGTCCTTAAGTAAGGGCCATTTGCTAAATCAATGCCAACTAACTTATACTTAGCATTCTGACTACGTTGACCAATATGTAAGGCAGAGCATTTATTAATCGAAATTTGAAGTTGCCAAATAGAGGACCCTTCAGACACATAGTCGAGATCCCTTTGCAGATCAAGAGAATTATCTGTAGAATTCAATAATTTTACGTCATCAGCAAAAAGAATGCAATTGCTTTCAAGCTGATCACATAAATCATTGATATAGAGCAAAAAAAAAAGTGTGGGATATTACTGTTAACTTAGGCAGGATTAGACAGCAAGTTCCCTATTTTGACTTTCTGCAGGCTATTAGAGAGGAAAGGCTAAACAATATTGTAATAGAATAAGAAAATGGCTCGAAGAAATTACTAAACAGCAAATAAGATATGAAACCGGAACCACCAGTTGGAACCATTGTAGGAAATGATACCAAATTACATCTGGGTTTACGGAAATAATATCCCAAGGAAACATAAAGTGAGATATGAAAGAGACACCTAGTAGAGAAGGGAGGGAGGGAGAAAAGAAAGGGAAAACAAGGTGGAGTTACAACAGGAGGAAAAGATGGTAAAAAAAGCAACCCAAACTCTATATTATAACCTATTAAATGAAAGAATACACGTATGAGAATGACAAATGTAAAGAAGAATAACAATTACGTGAACTTGTACTTAAAATGGTATGCAAGAGAATAAAAAATAAATTTCTGGGGGAAAAAAATTTGCAACCATTGTTAAGCATTTTGAAATTTGCAGTAACTTAACCGTTGTTGTCACTATGTTCTACATTAAAGAGCAATAACCAGCACTGACAAGGATCTTATGGGTACTTTATATAGCGCCAGATTTTTATTGCCCGAGGCCAGGATTTAATCTCGGAGGAAAACCTTTCTCCCAAAGCCACCCTTTCTGAGAAAGTTTAATCTTTGTCTTTCTCTCGCACTGTAAATTGATCCAAGGCATGTCTGCTTGGCAAGTGAACCGTACACAATTTGCTTTGAGGTTTTTTGTTTTTCAAAGCTGAGCCGCTGAAGAACAGGTCTGGGGAAGGAGAAACGGAAGGTCACAGCCAAAGAAGAACAAAATGAGCCCAGAGCGCTGGAGAGATTAGTGAATTGATTGCAACGGAGGGCCTCAAAAAGGTTCAGCGTCTCGATGGACGCTGTAAGAGCAATTTACGCGACGATGCGTCTTACCGTTTTGAAATGAAATACATACCCTTGCGCGCTCATTTTCGTCAATCCTAAGAGCCAAAAGTTCAGTGTCAGGTTATATAAATAAGTATAGGTATAATCTTTACTGTCATGGTACTTAAATACAACAAAATTGGTTTTAACCTCACTGGTGCAAAATTATAGCAGAAACGAAAAAAGAAAGGGAAAAAGAACTAGCGTGTGCATGGAGTGATTGTGCTTGTATTTAAAAAGTCTGACAGCCCAAGGATAGAAACAATCTTTAAACTGGCTATACTTTGATGTCTTCTTCCCAATGGTAGAAGTGCAAAGAGACACTGACCAGGATGTGAATCATCTCTGAGTATAGCTACTTGTTGTGGCTTGTCGGCCACCAGCCCCTCCAGCAGCTGACTTAGAGGAGGAGGGGGAGGCATGGCAATCAGGGTCAGCCTCAAGGCAACCTGAGAGCTATAAGGGAGAAGAGAGAATGGAGCTGGCAGAGAGAGAGGGGGGGAGGGGGGGAGGTGGAGCCTGGGACATCTGTCAGCCTTCAGATGAAGAGTCAACAGCCCCCAGGTCTGCAGGTGGCTGATGAGGAAGAGGAGGAACAGCTAGGTTCAGTGCCTGATGAGGGGTTGCACAGACAGCAGAGGAGAGGAGAGCAGTGGAAATCTATGGGCCGGTCCTTGGGATGGAAGAGCCACCACTGCTAGCAAAGCCCCATCTTAGCTCAGGATAAAAGGCAAGGGGTGGCGATGAATAGGTGTGGCAGACAACTATTCATCTTCTGGCCAGAAGGACTTGTTAGCTTGCGAGATAAACCCTGGCATTCCTAATAAAGGAATCCTTTGTGTTCACGTTTGAGGGTTTGTTGTATTTGGGGAGCTGGGTCAGAACACTACGGTTTTCCACATGGACCACGTATCTACTGTAAATTTGAGAACCTGTTTGGGAGACCCAAGTGGAAGGGATACCCAAGAACTTCAGTATTTAGCTATCAGGGTTACCCTTCCAGCAAACAAATCCAACTCACAGTGTGTTGCTTTTATTTACAGTATATTTCCTAGAGTTGCAGAATTAGAAGAAGAATGATATCATCTGTATTTATTGTTCAAGCAAACCAGAAACAGATGGCCAGCCACTTCTTAAAAGCTTCCAGGAAGGAAGGAAGGAGGGAAGGAAGGAAGGAAGGAAGGAAGGAAGGAAGGAAGGAAGGAAGGAAGGAAGGAAGGGGGAAGGAAAGAAAGGAAAGGAAAGGAAAGGAAAGGAAGGAAGGAAGGAAGGAAGAAGTAGCAATAGCACTTAGACATATACACCACATCACAGTACTTTGCAACTCCCTCTAAGTTATTTATGGAGTCAGCATCTCAACCTCCATAATTTGGGTCCTCATTTTGCCAAACCTGGGAAGCATGGAAGGCTGAGTCAACCTTGAGCTGTTAAGAATCGAACTGCTGGCAGCTGGCACTTAGCAGAATCAGCCTGCAGTACTGCACTCTAACCACTGCATCACCACAGCTCTTATATTGTGGCAGCACCTAATGACTTTGGTCAGTTTAGTTCAAGTTCAAACTAGATTCCTGTTGATTTCATGAGCACGTAGGTATCTCCTGTTGTTTTTGCATGCATTAAGAAAGTGGATTTCAGCTCCCTCGTCAAAATTCCCATCTCCCTAGTTTAGTCTAGAGTGCTAGCAGATCCTGGCATCCTTCCAGTTCAGGTATTAATGAAGCCCAGCGCTGTTTACGTTCTTAGCCAAGAAAATGTCAGCCATTTATGCTGCAACTTGCTGAAGCATACATCTATTTAGCTAAGTCAATCCTTGTAAAATCTTTACATCATCTGATTACTTCTTGCTGTTTTCACTCTATAATGAAAGTCCTAGCACACTTGATCTGTTGTGAAGGAACCTTGAGATGACTTCATTGTTTGACAAAAAGTGCACCCTGTTCTAAACACGAAGTAGCTAGAAGTGTGACAGTCCTGCCATTTGGGTCAGGTTATTTGAAGGAATGTCATTTCCCCCCCCCCCAGTTACATCTTCCCCAACAAACCAAAATAGGGATATGCTACAATATGCAGGAGTGGGTTCCTGTACTGGTTACTACCAGTTCACTGTGCATGCGTTTTGTGCCCGTGCTGCTCTCTTCGCTCGCACGTTGCTTACACATGCACGGTGGACTAAAAATTGTTCTGCGCATGTGCAGAAACATGCCAGAAACACAGGGGTGGGTTCCGGATCCTGTTGCAACCTGTACAGTGCAACGGGGCTGGGTGTCCACCACATAAATGCACGTACTTACCACCCGTGATGCTCCGCGATGCTTTCGTGACGCTCCAGCTGCTCGGCAGAGCATCGCACAGGCGCAATACGTGCCGTACACGGAAGCCCTAAAAACCTAAGAATGATACCCGATGCTCCCAGCAGGCACTGGTATGCCCGTACCGAGGCGTACCAGTCATAACCACCACTGCAGCAACAGCAGAAGAGACTAGGGAACCAGTTTGCGGGCATGGCCAGCCTGAGTCCCTGCCAGTTCTGGGGCCCAGGCCAAAATATCACTACTGATATTATTCTATTGCTAAAAGAAGAAGGGGATGACAAAGAATGAGGTGGTTGGATGGAGTCACTGAAGCAGTCGGCGTGAGCTTAAATGGACTCTGGAGGAAGATAGAGGACAGGAAGGAACATTGTCCATGGGATCACAATGGGTTAGACACAACTTTGTGACTAACAAAAAACAAGATCGTCTGGAGGTTTATTTGTGCCATCAGAATCACTCAGTGGTGCAAATTGGTGTGGAGCCTTCTTGGAACTGTTGAAAGACTGTGTTGTAGATTGGAGGTAGATGATGTCATATCCCTCCCCCTCTGTGTAGAGAGGGCTGTTCAATTTTGTCATGGCCTCTTTGCCCTTTTTTTTTTTCAAACCAGCAGCCCCCTCTGTCCAAAATATGGACTTTATTGTCTTTATTATCCTCTGGAATGAGCTGCCTCTGGAGCTTCGTATAATCCCTGACCTCCGGTCCTTCCGACGCACCCTAAAAAGTTGGCTTTTCTAGCAAGCCAGCCTGGCCTGAACAAAACAAATCAAAGTATTGATTATTGTTAATTTTAATTTGAATTCTTTTAAAAGAAATGTGTCATTGTTAATTTTAATTGGGTTTGGGGATATCCTATTTAATTTCTTTTTAACTTTTGTTAAAGTATGTGTTTCTTTTAACGTTGTACGCCGCCCTGAGTCCTTGGGAGAAGGGCGGCATATAAATCGAATAAACCTCAAACCTCAAAGCCCTGCATGGCATCGGACCTGGGTACCTGAAAGTCCACCTCCTGCCAATTGCCTCCCAAAGACCGATTCCATCACACAGACTAGGCCTTCTCCGGATTCCATCTGCCAGCCAATGCCGGCTGGCAGACCTCCCGGGAGAGGGCCTTCCCTGTTGCAGCTCCAGCCCTCTGGAACGACCTCCCCGCTGAGATCCAGACCCTTACTACCCTCCCGGCCTTCTGTAATGCTACAGAGTCCTGGCTGTTCCGGCAGGCCTGGGACTGTTGAAGTATCCAGCCTCACTTTAATTGTGAATGTTGTGAATTCTAAAGTACATGATTCCACTTGTATACTGTGGCTTTTTAATGTTAGTGTTAAAATAGAACAAGCTGAATATATTGGAAGGCAATAGAAGTACACCGAAGGGAGGAGTTGAGTGAAAGAAGAAGGAGAGTGGAGAGGGTGAGAGAGAGGAGGAAGAGAAGGGAGGGAGGGAATGGATTAAGAGAGGGAGTGATAGAGGGGGGGAAGTAGGTAGTAGAGGGGTATGTAAGAAGGAAGAATGAAAGTTGGAGCGGGTTGAAAGAGGGTGTATGGTGGGCCAAGGAGGTATATTGGGCTTGTATTGTAGAGGGCATTTTCTATATAAGTGAGGGCTGTGTTTATTATTCAATGTTATATGCCCCGGTTATGCACAGTAAACATGTGATTGTATAGAATGGAATGGAAATAAAATTAAAAAAAAAAGAATAAATTGTGAATGTTGTGGTATTTTACATTTTGTATTGCCTTATTTATCCCCCTTCCCTTTTTTATTGTAAGCCGCCTGGAGTCCTTTGGGAGTGGGCGGCATACAAAACCAATAAACTAAACTAAACTAAACTAACTCAAACTTTTAAAATAGCAATAGCAATAGCAATAGCAGTTCGACTTATATACCGCTTCATAGGGCTTTCAGCCCTCTCTAAGCGGTTTACAGAGTCAGCATATCGCCCCCACAGTCTGGGTCCTCATTTCACCCACCTCGGAAGGATGGAAGGCTGAGTCAACCTTGAGCCGGTGAGATTAGAACCGCTGAACTGCCGATAACAGTCAGCTGAAGTGGCCTGCAGTACTGCGACCCTAACCACTGAGCCACCTTGGACACCCAAAAGAGTGTCCTGTGCTTTTAAATGCAGATTGACTGCTGAATCTACTCCTGATTTAGTTTGTTCTCCTAAGTTGTGCCATGCGTCTGTGAAGCGGTTGTTTTGTTTCCCCAATGAACAGATCTGTACATGGCTCACTGCATTGTACTGCATAGCAATAGCAATAGCAATAGCAATAGCAATAGCAGTAGACTTATATACCGCTTCATAGGCCTTTCAGGCCTCTCTAAGCGGTTTACAGAGAGTCAGCATATTGCCCCAACAATCTGGGTCCTCATTTTACCCACCTCGGAAGGATGGAAGGCTGAGTCAACCCTGAGCCGGTGAGATTTGAACCACTGACCTGCTGATCTAGCAGTAGCCCTGCAGTGCTGCATTTAACCACTGCGCCACCTTGGCTCTACACATAGCCATGACCTGGATGACTAGATTCTCCGCAGACAGAAAGCTCTTGTGTTACGCTGTAGGACAAACACTGGATGTGGGGGGTTCAGAGTTCCTTGCATTTCATCTGACATGATGACGATGATGATGATGATGACGATTTCCTGCCTCTTCAACTCTGGAACTGTTGGACTGGAAGCTGAAACTATGCCGGACCGATTTATCCTCACCGGCAAACATTGCGTAAAGGAAAATGTTTCCGCTGAGAAACATTAATCGGGGGAAAAGGTCTTGGGGAAATTCTCTCTGAACATAGTAATTGGAATGTTAACAGCCTTTTTACACAAGCAACCTTGTCATTAAGGAAATAAAACAAAATAAACGGTTGGCCTTTGTGGCGAAGGGATTCTGCCAATCATTCCCGCCGATTGCCGGTGTTAAGTGGGCCAGTTGATCGGCCAGTCAAAGGTGAAGCTTCCACTAGTTCGACATCTTGCTGGCCCGCAAGGCCACTTAACCTCTTTCCAACCATCAAAACCAGTTGGCCGTTTCGCAGGTGGCTCTGGATGACAAAAACCCAAGAGGTCACACAAGGGCTGATGTGCTTCAGCGAGCGGAAGATTCGTCTACGGATTGCACTGCATCCCCACCGAGCCGTTTCCATGGAAAATGTTATCCGCGTAAAGAAGCTTGCAGAGTCACCCTCTCGGAGAGCCAACCTGCCTGTGCCCCTGCATCAAAGGGGGGTCTATTTGTTCTTGTTTTAATTATTGTAATCCTCGGTGGAAAGTTTGGGAAAATTACAGAGGGCTTCTAGGTTCCCAGTTGCTCAAGAAGGGGGAAAAGGCATTTGAGTTAGGCTTAAATGGTTTAAAACGCAGGCAATGCTTAAATGACTTAAAGGAACTGCTCCAATCGCAGTTTTAATGGTTGGAAATGAATTCCCATTTTTACTAAGACTTGGGTCTTGTTGCTGTTCCTTATTCTATTTCGGTATCATCAATTACCCTCATCTTACCATCATTTGCTGTCACTGAAAACGTGACACAGGGAACTCTGATTTCAATGTTTCACCTTCTCATGGTCATGGATTGTAGTCATCCCATCTGAGAAGGAAGGAGAAGGAGGAGGTGGAGGAGGAGAGAATAAGAAAAGGAGGAGGAGAAGGGGAGGGAGAGAAGCAGAAGGAGAAGAAGGAGGGGGAGGAGGAGGAGAAAGAGAAGGAGGAGGAGGAGAAGGAGTAAGAGAGGGGAGGAGAAGGAGAGAAGAAGAAAAGGAGGAGGAGGGAGGGACAGAAGGAGAAAGAGGGGGAGAAGGAAGAGGAGGAGAAGAAAAGAGGAGGAGGAAGATGGGGGAGAGAAGGAGAAGGAGAAGAAGGAGGGAGTAGGGGAGGAGGAGTAGAAAGAGAAGGAGAAGGAGGAGCAGGAGAAGAGGAAGAAAGGAGGAGGAGGAAGAAAGAGGGAGGGAGAGAGAGAAGGAGAAGGAGGAGGAGCAGAAGGAGGAGGAGGAGAAGAGAAGGAGGAGGAGAGGGAGAGTAGAAGGAGAGGGGGAGGAGAAGGAGAGGAGAGGGAGAGAAGGAGAAAGAGGGGGAGAAGGGAAGAGGAGGAGAAGAAAAGAGGAGGAGGAAGATGGGGGAGAGAAGGAGAAGGAGAAGAAGGAGGGAGTAGGGGAGGAGGAGTAGAAAGAGAAGGAGAAGGAGGAGCAGGAGAAGAGGAAGAAAGGAGGAGGAGGAAGAGAGGGGGAGGGAGAGAGAGAAGGAGGAGGAGGAGGAGAAGAGAAGGAGGAGGAGGAGAGGGAGAGTAGAAGGAGAGGGGGAGGAGAAGGAGAGGGGAGGGAGAGAAGGAGAAAGAGGGGGAGAAGGAGGAGGAGAAGAAGAAAGGAGGAGGAGGAAGATGGGGGAGAGAAGGAGAAGGAGAAGAAGGAGGGAGTAGGGGGAGGAGGAGTAGAAAGAGAAGGAGGAGCAGGAGAAGAAGAAGGGGAGGAGAAAGAGAGGGGGAGGGAGAGAGAGAAAGAGAAGGAGGAGGAGCAGCAGAAGGAGGAGGAGGAGAAGAGAAGGAGGAGGAGGAGGAGAGGGAGAGTAGAAGGAGAGGGGGAGGAGAAGGAGAGGGGTGGGAGAGAAGGAGCCTTGGAAAATAATGAATGAATATTTTTTGCTTGAGATCCTTTGAAACTTCCAGAGTTCCTTGGGGTTGGACAACATTAACAGATTTAAAAAGATAATAGTCAAGTACAAAAGACAGCTTTTCGACGACACCTTTAACTTCTTCGTTCAGCAATTTTTTTACCCTTTTGATGGTTGTCATTAGTTTACCATTTTAAAATGTGAAGTCCTATCTTAATTTTAATCTTAATTTGTATCTGTTGTTTGATTTATCGATCATATTACTGGCTCAGAAGAGCTGCTTCCAGGAAGTACTGCAGCCAAACATTGCAGATGATTGGCTCAGTATCATACAGACAAGACAAAAAAATAAATAAATAGAGAAGTCCATACATGGAATAATAAATGTTAAATATCCTTTAGAGCAGAGGTGTCAAACTCAAGATCTGGCCCACAGGGTGCTTAAATCTGGCCTGTGGGGCCAGCCTGGAAATATCAAAGGACTCTGCCAGCCAAAATGGGCCACGGGGGCGGGAAGGTGTGCATGTGGCCCATTTTGGCTGGCAGGGTGCTGCAGGAGGTGTCCGTCCCATCTCTCTCCCCCCCCCCACCCGCACTTCCCCTTACACACAGAGGAAAACTACAATGCTGATTCGGCCCTCGAGGAAATCCAGTTTGACACCCCTGCTTTAGCCTTTGAGAATGCACACCGGATTGTCTTAAGATGTGGGGCTTAGTGTAAGTTCCCTTTAAGTTGCTCTCCCTGGAGTGATTCATAGCTACTGTAAATAGACGGATGGATAGATAGACAGACAGATTGATCTGCAGTCTCTTATGTCTGCAACTTCATCTAACACATGTATATTTATGTCTGGACTTCTGCTAAAGTAAACAGGCCTTCCAGTAAATCCCAGAAAATCCTTTTAAAGCAAATTGCCCAGTTGTTTTTTCTTTGTTATTCGATTCTCTCCCAGCCAGTTTTTATTTTGAGGAGGGGGGGACTGGGTTCCAATGAACAAATGTGAATTGTTATCACACTGACATGGAAGGGTTAGTCCACAACTTAAGCTGACTAAGACACAAACTCCCTAGATTTCAAGCAGGGTCCCTTCAATGGACACAATTGTTATGTATGGCTAGGTAACATCTTGGGCGGAGTTTAGGGGCTGTCGTGTGTGTGTTTTTTCTGCTTGGAGTGGCTGGTAGACCTTGTGATGGGTCTTGTGATGAGAACGTCATGTGTTCAGACCCAGCCTCAGGTGTTCAGACCCAGCCTCAGCAGAAGCAAGAAACAGACTCCTTGTCATGGAAAAAAACCCTCTTTTTACCTCTTGTGAATTAATTGCATTCACCCACCAAAAAGTCCAGATAAGAGTCCTTCGGTGAGTTAAATGCAGCAACAGACCTTGTCAGTTTCTCGTGATAATTGCCAGGCTGTGAGCTCCCAGCCAAAAGGCTGCAAATTAAGTTGTAGCAAGCAGTCTTTGATGCACGAAACACAATGAGCAATATCTTCAGAAATACGAACTGTTGTCTCCTACAACTGCCACTCCCCTTTCCTTCTATTTATTCCCCAGCCAAGGAGGGGCCATTCAGAGTCCACATTTGATTTGCTTCCCGAGTTGACTTCTTGTCCTCCGTTGTTCCCCTCTCCTAACTGCTCTGCACATACGTGCAACTGGAACAGGCCCCAGCTGTTCTTCCTCCTCAGTTATCTCAGCCTCCAAAGGTAGCTGCCTCTCCGGTGGCTGGGAAATGCCAGATGGCCCTGGCTCTATCTCTGCATCCGACACACAGCATCCATCAGAGCCTTCCTCAGGCTCCAGAACTGGCCCAAGTTCCTCCCCAACCTTCTCTTCGTCCGAGTTTGCCACCAGCTCAATTGGCAGTTGATGGGCCACAACATCATGCCAGATAAGAGTCCCTGAGAGGTGAAGTGCTGGTTGGGAGGGGATGTTTGGGTTGGTTGAGGGTTGCTGACTGGCTGTGTGGTTGATATTAATTCTGAGGGGTTCATAGCCTGGTTATAGGCCGATATGTCTGTTGATAGAATTGCTTGTGAAGTGCCAGGTTTCGATAAACTCATGTGTATGGCAGGTAGTAACTTGATTGATGATTCTTGTATTGTTCCAATCAACTTGGTGTGGTTCGGTGTCAGTGTGCATAGAGATTAGGGATTTGGGATTGTTTGCGATTGGCTGCCTCATCACAAGACTCTCACTTGACGCCCACATCTGACACACCACAAGACCTACTGACCACACAAAGCCTTTGCAAGCAGAGAAACACAGAGACAATCATTCCCTAAACGCTGAAGAAGATGTTACTTAGTCTAGTAACAAAATGTTCAGAAAGCATCCTACACCCAAGCTACAGATATTCACCACCATTGCATGTGTGTATGTCTGTGTGTGTGTGTCTCTGTTCTCGGTGTCTGTGTCTGTATATGCCCATGCCTACACATATATAAGGTAAAGGTAAAGGTTCCCCTCGCACATATGTGCTAGTCATTTTATTTATTTATTTATTTTTTATTTATTAGACTTCTATACCGCTTAATAGGGCTTTTAGCCCTCTCTAAGCAGTTTACAAATTTTTTAGCAAATTGAGTCAGCAACTTGCCCCCACAGTCTGGGTCCTCATTTCACCCACCTCGGAAGGATGGAAGGCTGAGTCAACCTTGAGCCGGTGAGATTTGAACCACTGAACTGCAGATCACAGTCAGCTGAAGTGGCCTGCAGTACTGCACCCTAACCACTGCGCCACCTTGGCTCTCATTCCCAACACTAGGGGGCAGTGCTCATCTCCATTTCAAAGCCGAAGAGCCAGCACTGTCCGAAGGCGTCTCCATGGTCATGTGACCGGCATGACTAAATGCCGAAGGCACACCGAATGTGTGGTTCCTATTTTTCCTACTTGCATTTTTACGTGCTTTCGAACTGCTAGGTTGGCAGAAGCTGGGACAAGTAATGAGAGCTCACTCGGTTATGTGGCACTAGGGATTCAAACCACTGAACTGCCGACCTTTCTGATCAACAAGATCAGCATCTTAGCCACTGAGCCATGTATATGTATATGTATATGTATATATTATGTATATGTATATGTATATGTATATGTATATGTATATGTATACGTATACGTATACGTATACGTATATGTATATGTATATGTATATGTATATGTATATGTATATGTATATGTATATGTATGCAAATAACATTTTAGCCTCAAATTATCTGTATTGTTCATAATGAGAAAGTTTTTATTCTTTGAGGGTCTTAAGGTGCAATATTATTAGTTAATGGGAGTGATTCTTTGGAAATGGCAATGAGTAGTAATGGAACCTTGTAGCCAAGATAGAAAAGAACAACTTCAACAAAATAACGTTTCCTAAACCATAATTTAGAGTTCTTTATTATAGTTAGAGGGTGGGTACCTGGGATAAATCAGAGCAAACCAGACACCATTTATTCGCAGGAGTGTATTTCAGAATAAAATTCAGATAAACAGAGAGGCAGGCAGAGAAACAAAAAGAAAATAGACTACCCTTTCCCCAAGCTTTATTATTATTATGGTTCGTCGCACATCAACCAGATGTTCAGACTGGATTTGGCTTTTTTTGTCTGCTTATTGAGTCCTTCCCAAGGATCTGGAATAACCAGTTGTGGCTGTTTGATGTTACAGATATCATTGTAGGATGTAAGCTGTTCCGAGAAAATGCTAGCTTTTGTGATTGACTGATGGTGAATTTGTCAGTGCCAATGGTGTTCAAGTGACGCCCTAGTTGTTTTGGGATTGCACCCAAGGTGCCTATTACTATTGGTACCAGTGGTGAGTTTGAAAAATTGTTCGAACCTACTCAGTGGGTGTGGCCTCCTTTGTGGGAGTGGCTTGCTGCCCATGTGACCGGATGGGAGTGGCTTGCCGCCCATGTGACCGGATAGGAAGATGTCAGAACCACCTTAAATTACCTCTCACACAGCACTGGCATGCATAAGAATATGATGTAATCTTGTTTTTTAAAAGGCATCTTTGGTTTGCGTTAAAACACCTTCAACACACGCAATGTTCTGATTGCACCACAAACGCAGTAGTCATCCTTACCTTTCACAGAGGCACTGAGTTTTATAAATATGAGCATGATAGTGTAGAATAATCATATCCAAGGACCAGTGGTGGGTTTCAAAAAAGTTTGGAACCTCTTCTGTAGGTGTGGCCTGCTTTCCGGGTCCACTGGTGGAACCTCTTCTAACCGGTTCAGTAGATTTGACGAACTGGTTCTACCGAATAAGTGTGAATGGGTAGGAACCCACCTCTGATTGGTCTTTGATTACACATTATTATTATCTTACATGTTTTAGTCTGGGTTGGATACTCAAGAAAGAGTATCCAATATGGCAGTACTGAAATAAAATAATATTTTTTTAAAATATGATTGATTAAAACTCTTTGGGGAGTGATGGCGAGCTGAGCCACCTACAGCTTCTTTCCCAAAGCTATATTTAATATAAATTTGGAAAAAAGGGATAGAGAGCTTGTTTGATCTCTTCTCTATGCAGGAAGCCAAGGGTAGTTTTTCATTTTCCTTTTAATCTATTGAAGATTCAGCCTAAAGATTTCAATTAAATATACTTCATATATTTAAATTCCTTATGTTTTATCATTTCCCACTTTTTCTCAATATGTGTGTTCCTTCAGCTCATGATTGACTCTGGACTGATTCCCTGCAGTTTTCTTGTCCTTTTTTCCCAGAAGGGGTTTAAACATTGTAGACTTCTTCAACTGAGATTGGCCCAAAATAATCCAGCTGGTTATGTATCTAAGACTGAACTAGAACTCACAGCCTCCCAGTTTCTACCCTGGTGTCTTCACATTTGACATATTGTTTAGCAGTTTAGTAGAGCTGGAAGGGTCCTTGTAGGTCATCTAGTCCAACCCTCCCCCAAGCAGGAGACCCTACACCATTTCTGACAGATGACAGTCCAGTCTCTTCTTGAAAGCTTCCAGTGATGAAGCTCTTTCAACTTCTGAAGGCAACTTCTGTTCCATGGGTTGATAGTTCCCACTGCCGGAAAATTTCTCCTTATTTCTAGGTTGAATCTCTCCTTGATCAGTTTCCATCCATTGTTCCTTCTCTGGCCTTCGGGTGCTTTGGAAAATAGCTTGACCCCATCCTCTCTGTGGCAGCCCCTCAAATATTGGAAGACTGCTATCATGTCTCTCCTGGTCCTTCTCTTCACTAGACTAGCCATGCCCAGTTGCTGCAACTGTTCTTCATGTTTTTGTCTCCAGCCTTAGATCATCTTAGATAGATTCAATTAACAGAGCTGGAAGGGTCCTTGTAGGTCATCTAGTCCAACCCTCCCCCAAGCAGGAGATCCTACACCATTTCTGACAGATGACTCTTCAG
>NW_028261390.1:67101369-67151369 GCF_051295495.1 Thamnophis sirtalis | reverse complement strand
GCGGTATATAAGTCTACTGCTATTGCTATATTGCTATTGCTACTAAGGATGCCAGTGATTTGATTACGAACAATCAAGGTGACATGATCACACTACGAATGGGATTGAACTGTAGCATTCTTTCCTAGAAGGAGCTCAAATCTTCCATTAAAACAGCCTTATATAATATGCATCAATAAAACCAATTTTATTTTTGTAATGTTATAACCCGTGGGAGTAAAGCAATTTTAAATAGAGTTTGATTATAAGGCAGACTCATCCTGGGGGCACATATTACCCTGGAAAGATAACCCACGAAGGATGAGTCAGTTATACCGCCTTTGAAGAATTCCCTAATTGGAAGACCCGAAAAGACACTAAAAGGTGAAGTTAATCCCATCCATGTTCATCCCAAAACCAATTTTGATTTTATTTTTTTTGGCTCTACCCCAAAACACTCCTGTGGATACAGCAGTGTTCTGTCCCCCCTTCTCCGCTCGTTAATAGATGACAGGCAGACAAACTTAAAAGGAAAGAACTTTATCAGTCCTCGGCTCAGACTGGCTGCGAGCCCAAAAATAAACATAAATAAAGTCTCTGGCAAGAAGATAACAGAATGCAAAACAAAACTCTTACAAAACAATTCACTTCTCCAAGTGTCTCCATGAATCGGGGTTACAGAAAGCAAATCACTTCTCCAAGTGTCTCTCACAAACAAACCACGACCGATGAATGATGAACGAATGAATGAACGTTGACTTCTGCAACCAGGGTGTGGCACCATCCGTCCTTTTATCTCCAAAAGAGGACACTAACGAGCCCCAGCTGCATTGTTAATCTTGCATCCCGACTCAACTCACAGCAAACTTCTGCTGAGTCACAACACAGCAGGTATGTCTGGTGAAAAGAAGGACTAGGGAGGATAGGATGGCTGTGTTCCAATATTTGAGGGACTCCTGGAAAGACGACCATCTCCTTTTAATGACCCCATAAACCCTTGCAGGGTGGAGTCTGTGTTAGGGATGTAACCCTAGTCTTGGCTTGACAATGTATATAAGCTATGATTGTAACTAATGTATCTGTTACTTTAAATGTAAGAAAGAGGTAATTGGAATGGTATTGCTTTAAGCAGCCATATAAGGAAGTAGGAGCTAGTACGGAGTTCTCCTTGATGCTCCTTGATGCTCCTGATGTTTTCTTTACTGATTCTAATGGTTGTAATGTTGTTCCTGATAGTTACTGACTGTTACTGTATGTGCTTAGTATTGGGAGAGAAGACCGTGTATTGGATGGTGGCTAGTCTGTATGTGAGTCACCTGTCTACATGGTGAACCATGAGTTGAGCAACTGTAAATTCAACGTATTGTAAATAGACCGTTTATATACTACAAAACTGCTTATAGTCTGATTTTGAGGACTATCTATTCTATTTTTGTTACACAAGTAAAGATATTCTTTGTTTTACCTTCGGTGGCTGTGAGTGACTATTCAGCGGCTTATTCGTTACTAATCGTCTGCTGCAGAACTCTAGTCTCCTAACGGGGATAGACTTAACAGTCTGGGCAACTGAATGGAACTGAGTGTGTTTACTGGCCAGATGCCCTTCCCTGTCGCCAATGCGGAGTCATGTTCAGCGGAGATATTCTCATTGTCCCCAGAGAGAGAAATATCTTCCTCTACCTGGGATCGAACTCACAGCCTTCTGACTGTGATGTGAGAGCTCCACCTCTAGGTCACCGCATCTCTCTAGGACTCCTACAAATATGAGGGCGGGGGGGAGGTTGCCGAACTATTTTCCAAAGCACCAAAAGGTAAGACAAGAAACAGTGGATGGAAACTAACCATGGAGAGAAGCAACTTAGAACTAAGGAGAAACGTCCTAATGGTGAGAGCAACCAATGGAATAGTTGGACTTCAGAAGATGCTTGGCAACTGATTCCTATTTATGACCGTTGCTGTGTCCCCAGGATCATCCCCTTTGGCAACCTTCTGACCAGCAAAGTCAATGGGGACGCCAGGCTCACTTACAACCAGGTTACTAGCAGTAGCAATAGGACTTAAGAGTTATATACTGCTTCATGGTGCTTTTCCAGCCCTCTCTAAGCAGTTTACAGAGTCAGTAACCCAACAATCTGGATTTTACCCACCTCGGAAGGTTGGAAGACTGAGTCAACCTTGAGCTGGTGAGATTTGAACTGCCGAACTGCAGCTAGCAGTCCACTGAAGTAGCCTGCAGTACTGGACTCTAACTACTGTGCCACCTTGGCTCTTTACTGACTTACCAACTGCAGTGATTCACTTAATAACAATCACAAGGAAGGTCGTACAATGGGGCAAAAAGACACGTCTCACTTAGCAGCAGAAATGCGGGGCTCAGTTGCAGTCATAAACCGAGGGCCACCTGCGTTTACTCAGAAGGATGTTCCACTGGGTTTAACGTAGCTTGTTTCCAGTTAAGTAGGCAAAAAGATCATTGGCTAAATAAATGATAGGTATCAATCATTCTTGCAATTAAAGAAAAGGCAAACCATTTCCACCCAATTGTTTATTCAAATGCTTCATCTAAACATTATTTTACGCTTATATTTTATATTTTGCAAGAACATAATTTTATGTGTTTATGGCAAATCTATGTCACGGCAATAGGAAGATTTCTGTTTGCAGGTGTGTGTTTATTCTGGCAATATCCTCCATAAAATTGCTTTTAGTTCAAGCCGTCTTTTTACTAGGAAAACTACGAATTGTATATATATATATATTTTTACCAGTGAAGCGTGTTTTCTGACTGTCTGACTCCGCAAATCCCCTGTGAAAGGAGAAAAAATGTCGTGTTTTGTTGTATCTACATCTAAAAACTTGTATCCATGTGTGGTTTACAAAGTCATATTTCATAGTAAAGCTCTCCCAGGTGGATAGCAAGTTCTGAACTTCTGAACATCCATCTCATTCAAACCAGTCAAGCATTTTAGCAGATAAAATGTGCAATTAAAGGCTCTCTTGTTTTGTTTTTTTTCAGTTTCAGCAAACAAATGCTCTATAATTGCCTACCTATTTCGTTTCTGGTCTAGGACTCTTTACTCACAAAAAAACACCAGATGTCATCCACTAAAAATGACAAATGTTTTACAATGATGATAATATCAGAAGGAAGGAATTGAAGCATCTTAAACCAAAAAATGAACCTTGCTGTTGAGCTTAGCCGTATTCTCCCTATTTCTCTTGGCATTTCTCCTTTTGTTGACTTGGACCCCAAATATCTTCTTTTAACGGCCCCATAATCCCTTGCGGGGTGGAGTCTGGGAAGCTGAATGGAGTTGAGTGATTACTGGCCAGATGCCTTTCTTGTCACCAATGTGGAGTTTTCTTCAGCTGATATATCCTCATTGTGCCCAGAAAGAGAAATATCTGCCTCTATCTGGGATGGAACCCACAGCCTCCCGATCGTGAGGCGAAAGCTCCACCTCTAGGCCACCACACCACTCATTGGTTTGGACTCCAATATTAATTGCAAATTGTTTTGCATGGACATAGAGACATCACAAGCCTTTGATCACAGATAGCACACTGATTGATTTCAAATCAAGAGAAAAAGTAAGGAAGGTGTCAGAAAAAGAGAAAGGATTGTCAGAACAAGATAGATGATTGATGACACAGGATGGGTGGATGCATAGATAGATATGGATGGATGGATGGATGGATGGATGGATGGATGGATGGATGGATAGATAATAGATAGATCGACAGACAGACAGATAGATATGATGGATGGATGGATGGATGGATAGACAGACAGACAGACAGATAGATATGGATGGCTAGATAGATAGATATAAATGGATGGATGGATGGATGGATGGATGGATGGATGGATGGATAGATAGATAGATAGATAGATAGATAGATAGATAGATGATAGATGATAGATAGATAGATAGATAGATAGATAGATAGATAGATAGATAGATAGATAGATAGATAGATAGATAGACAGACAGACAGACAGATAGAAAGATATGGATGGATGGATGGATGGATGGATGGAAAGATAGATAGATATGGATGGATGGATAAATAGATATGGATAAATGGATGGATAGATAAATAGATAGATAGATAGATGGATGGATGGATGGATGGATGGATGGATGATAGATAGATAGATATGGATGGATGGATAGAGAGAGAAAGAAAGAAAGAAAGATATGGATGGATGGATAGATGATAGATAGATAGATAGATAGATGATAGATAGATAGATAGATAGATAAATAGATAGATAGATAGATAGATAGATATGGATGGATGGATGGATGGATGGATGGATGGATGGATGGATGGATGGATGGATGGATGGATAGATGGATGGATGGATGGATGGATAGAGAAAGAGATAGAAAGAAAGATATGGATGGTTGGATAGATAGATAGATAGATAGATAGATAGATAGATAGATAGATAGATAGATAGATAGATAGATAGATATGGATGGATAGATGGATAGATGGATGGATGGATGGATGGATAGATAGAAAGAAAGAAAGAAAGATATGGATGGATGGATGGATGGATGGATGGATGGATAGATAGATGACAGATAAATAGATGATAGATAGATAGATAGATAGATAGATAGATAGATAGATAGATAGATAGATAGATAGATAGATAGATAGATAGATAGATAGATGATAGATAGATAGATATGAATGGATGGATGGATGGATGGATGGATGGATGGATGGATGGATAGATATAGATAGGAATGGATGGATGGATGGATAGATGGATGACAGAAAGACAGACAGACAGTTTTGTGATAGTTACTGATGAAAGTTACTGCACATAGTATAAAAGAACCGATAGAGATGGAACAAAAAAAAATAGGAGCATTAGAATGTTTAAATCTAAGTCTGACTAAAATCGAGGAATTTCCTCACAGTGAGAAAAAAATAATTAGTAGAATGACTTGCTTCCAGTAGTTGGTGCTCCAACACTGGAGGTTTTTAAGAAGAGATTGGATAACAATTTGTCTGAAATGGTGTAGGATTGCCTGTGTCCCCTTGGTGTCCCTCAAAAGCACGAAGCAGATTCCTGGTCCCAACAAAACCCCTTTTATTAAGTGGATGTGATGTCATTCACATTCAGCAAAGGCCTGGCAAACAGTCTTCCAAATGTTAGTTGTTGCCTATCTCTTAGAATAACATGTTAAATAAATGTTAGTTGGAATTCACCCATTACCACCTTTTCTCTGACTTGAGTCAGCTGGAAATGCTTTTACTCGCCGCAATCCCCCCCTCCCTATTTTCACAAAGGTATTCATTAAAAATGAAAATCTAACACTTATTAATCAGGCACTCACCTTTAAACCTTGAGAAATTGGATTAGAAAGAGAAAGAGCTGTAATCAATCAATCCTAGTATATTTTGTGATTCAGTGTGGCAGTGATTTGGGGGAGATAATCCAGATATAGCAGAGTTACTTTACTGAAATTTATTCTTAAAACAGATGGATATAACCACAGCTTTCTGGGCAAAAATCAGAAAACAGAATTCTGGGGTGTGAAATTAGAAAACAGATGAAGTCTTTTGGAGATGTCTACATCAATATTTAGGGTAACTAAGAGAATAGCATAATTATACAGAAGCTTTAAAATGTTCAGAAATTCTCCATTGTGGTATTTCTTTAGCTGGTTTCTCTGAACTTAAAATCTGAATCTAGTAGCAACAGCAAATAACACTTAGGCTTATATACCACTTCATAATTCTTACCTCCTCCTTTAAGCGGTTTATAGAGTCGGCATATTGCCCCCCAACAATCTGGCTCCTCGTTTTACCAATCTCGGAAGGATGGAAGGCTGAGTTAACCTGGAGCCTGGTGAGATTTGAACTGCCAAATTGCAGGCAGCTGGCAAGCAGCAGAGGTAGCACTCTATCCACTGTGCCACTGCAACTCATTAGTAGCCCAGGTTCCTCCCCAACCTCCAAATCTGCTGCCAGCTCTGCTGGCTGCTGCAGGGCCCCAGCAGATATCATAGTGATCAGTGGTGGGTTTCAAAAATTGTTCGAACCTACTCTGTGGGTGTGGCCTCCTTTGTGGGAGTGGTTTGCTGCCCATGTGACTGGATGGGAGTGGCTTGCCGCCCATGTTACCGGATGTGAAGATGTCGACGACACTTGTCAGAACCACCTTAAATGACCTCACACACAGCACTGGCATGCATAAGAATATGATGTAAACTTGTTTCTTAAAAGGCATCTTTGGTTTGCGTTAAAACAACTTCAACACACGCAGTGTTCTGATTGCACCACAAACGCAGTAGTCATCCTTACCTTTCACAGAGGCCCTGAGTTTTATAAATAGGACCATGATAGTGTAGAATAATCATATCCAAGGACCAGTGGTGGGTTTCAAAAAATCTTTGGAACCTCTTCTGTAGGTGTGGCCTGCTTTCCGGGTCCATGCAAAGCAACAGAGTAATAATAATCATAATCTGATACCAATAAGAGGAAGTAGTAGAGAAGACAAGGATAATAACAACAGTACAGCCATACAACAAGGGGCAATATCCTTAGACATGAAACAATACTGTGAGGATTGGGTGTTCAGCAGAGTGATGGCATAAGGGTAAAAACTGTCTCAGAGGCTGGTTGTTTTGGCATGCAATGCCCTATAGCAGTATCTCGAGGGAAGGAGCTGGCGTGGAGGGCCTGTAGATATTTTCTCAGATGTTTTGTTTTTATTTCCTCAAAATGGAAATACAATCAAGGGCAGCCTGGGCTAAACGCTCTCTAGTGAAATACACAAACCCATCCATCTATTATAGTCAATTATTGTTCTCCCAAAGTTCTCTTGCAAGTTCTTCCTTTGGTCTTATTTCCTCCCTTTAGATACATACATACATATAGATATAGATACACACACACACACACACACACACATGTTATATTTGTGTGCTGATAAATAAATAAAGGGAGACTAGTATAGATCTATTTCAAGCTATTTAGCTCTCATCAGCTAGCCATACCCTTGCTGGGATTCGAACCTGTGCTGTATTGCATCTTAGGCAGATGTGTTAACCATTAAGCCACAGAGTTCCTCTCCTTATCAGCTGAGCCAGGGAGAAAGGTATATATTTAAAGTCACAACCCCTGGTATGCCCAAATATGGGAGGAAGTTCACTGCTTCCATTCTCTGTCCATCAGCTCGTCATAAGAGACCATCCAGACAGAAACCCAATATTTTTACTGTTGCCTTTGTTACATTTGTGTTGTAGGCACAAATATATATATTTGAATTCCTACCGCCGCATAACGTTACTTGTCCCAGCTTCTGCCAACCTAGCAGTTCGAAAGCATGTAAAAATGCAAGTAGAAAAATAGGAACCACCTTTGGAAGGTAACAGCGTTCCGTGCACCTTCGGCATTTAGTCATGCCAGCCACATGACCAGAGAGATGTCTTCGGATGCCACTGGCTCTTCAGCTTTGAAACGGAGATGAGGACCACCCCCTAGAGTCGGGAACGACTAGCACATATGTGCGAGGGGAACCTTTACCTTTACCACTTTGGAAGAGCCGTGCTGTGATTGGAAAATTCTTTCTACCCAGGCAGTTTGAGTCATATATTTAATTGACCTCCCACCTGACTCTTAAATAACTCTGAGCAGTTTACAACTAAAAGTTGAGTTAATAAAGGACGTAATGAAAGTAATAATAGAGGTAATGGAGTTACTAATGGAGTTCAACCAAACTTAATACCCCTCCTTTCCTTAATGCCCAATACTGATCTTTCGGCTAAATGAAGACACATAAACTAGAAGAAGCCTCATCTCTCTTAAAAGAAAGAAAGAATAAATTAGATGAAGAAATCTCTTTTTTGGGCTTCCAAGTTTTGGAAGTGTTTTTTTTTTTAAAGTCTGTTGTATGAAATATGGGTGGTGATTTATATGAAAACAGGTCAAAATAGGAAAAAAATAAAAACAAAAGGAAATTCAGAGGCCTAATCCATTTTGAAATGAATTCTCCTCATAGGGGATTTATTGGATTCCTCTTGCTAATTCCATGCGGGTGAAGCATGTGATTAGGTGAGTGATAAATATTGAATGTTATGCATTCTTGTTAACTTTTCTTGAAAGTAAGATCAGGCAAATCAGATTGAACCAATCATGAAAGGAGACACAATGAGACAAAGAAAACAAATTGAGGTCTTTCTGTGTTTGTGTGTTTGCACATGTGTGGAGTTTTTTTTATTCATGATATTTATCTGCATAATTATGTCCAAATGGATTTCAGTTAGGAGGAACAAAAATATCTAAGAAATTTGTCATATTTTTTGTTAATTGCCATCTTTCTCTCTCTCTTTCTCTCTCTCTCTCCCCTCCTCTCCTCCTCCTTCTCTGTCTCTCTCTCTTTCTTTCTCTCTCTCTTTCTTTCTCTCTCCCTCTTTCTTTCTCTCTCTTTCTCTCCCCTTTCCTCCCCTCTTCTTCTTTCTCTTTCTCTTTTTATTTCTCTCTCTCTCTCTCTTTCATTCTTTCTCTCTCTCTCTCTCTCTCTTCCTCCCCCCTCCTCCCCCCCTCTCTTTCTCATTTCACTTGTTACAGTTTAATCACAATTCTGAGACATTTCAAATAATGTTTCTGGATTTGGTAAGCCACCCAGAGTCTAAACATATGGGGGAAATGAAATTATATTATATTAAATTTTAAATGACTTGCTTCTTACGAATTCCGAGGGTTGCGAAGAGAAAGTACAGATTAGACAATATAGATATTTGCAAACATATAACGTATTAAAATTGCACCCCTGATTTCAAATACCTGAATGCCAATTCCAAAGAACCAAAAAAAGCCAATGTGCAAAATTTGTGTGGGCGGGGACTATAGATACAATCTACCTTTAAAGGTAAATGTTCCCCTCGCACATATGTGCTAGTCGTTCCCTACTCTAGAGTGCAGTGCTCATCTCCGTTTCAAAGCCGAAGAGCCAGCGCTGTCCGAAGATATCTCCGTGGTCATGTGGCTGGCATGACTAAACATTGAAGGCGTGGAACGCTGTTCCCTTCCCACCAAAGGTGGTTCCCATTTTTCTACTTGCATTTTCTATGTGCTTTCGAACTGCTCGGTTGGCAGAAGCTGGAGCAAGTAATGGGAGCGCACTCCGTTACGTGGTGCTAAGGATTCAAACCACTGAACTGATGACCTTTCTGATCCACTGTGGTGCAGGAAGCTGAGTAGGCCATGTCCACCCAGCAACTGGGCAGAGAACCCCTTGCTAAAAAATGTGAAGCCCATCCCTGAAAGGTTTCATCTCTATGATTCTATTCCTTTGGGCTTAGCTTCCGCATCATTATATTTTCTTTGATCTTAGGGCAAGTTGTTTCCATGTTAGGTACAGATACAAATTACTATTTGAAGGACCGTCTGCCTCCTTTAGCACTTCAAATCCAATTAGGAGTCTTGGTTGCCCTCAACATACAGTATATCAACTGTGGATTCCTGTCCTTATCTTTCACTCATAACTGTTTCCATTTCACTTTATTAAAGACGTCTTTCCCGAGTTGAGTCTGTAATTTGCTTTAATTCAGTTCACCTCCACTTAATTTCATTTACAGCTTTCACTTAATTCCATTTAATTTGCAGAAATGAAAGCGAAATGGACACAAATTAATTTACCAACAGGCAAGGGTTTCAAATTGCCTTCCTTATTCTATCAGGGAGAATGCAGGCGACGGCGTCTGATCGTGTCATCAGGCCTGCGCTGTGTATGCAAATGTTATTTGACTAAATTAATGCAATTGAGAATGTCATGTCGCTGACGCTTCCCTCCTGTGACGTTTCTATTCATAACATTTCAGATCAGTTCATCTAAGGTTACAACTTATTTAAGAATTCCCATCAGGTTCTGTGATTTCCGCTTTCCGCTGCTCAACTACGGAACGATCACCTGATGCTGCCAGGCATGAAGATAGGAAGAAAGGCAGGGATGGCATCTCAATTTGAACTGAAGTCTAAAATGTTTTTTTTTTAAATGTTCCATTTCCATTGGAGAGACCTTCTGTCCAGAGGTGGCATTCAGCCAGTTGTGACAGGTTTTGGAGAACCTGTAGTGAAAATTTTGAGTAGTTTGGAGAACTGGCAAATAGGCTGGCCACGCCCCTTCTGCCTCCCAGCCTCCCAGCTTTTGTTGCCCTGAACAGAAGAACGGAGCTGGAAAGCAGGCTAGTGGGGTGGAGAGGGAATGAGGATTTTGCGGTATCCTTCCCTTCCATGCCCACAAAGCCACACCTAGAAAGCCACACCATGCCCACAAAGCCATGCCCACAGAACTAGTAGTAGAAATATTTTGAATCCCACCACTGCTTCTGTCTCATGCTTAGAAACAACTGCTGAGCGTTGAGGGTTGCACAACTCAACGCAAAACCGGTGGCACAACCTCACCTTGAAGTCAAAACTGGTTTCGATTTTGAAATAGTTCTGTATTCCAAAAGGTTGGAGTTAATGTGTATCTTGATGCAATTCTAGTTCTGAAATTCACCATATTATAGGAATATGGAAGTGAGTGAATAGGGACCTCTTCTAGAATTTCATGAATCCATGCAGTCCTAAAGGGGGAGAATATACAACAAGTTTGTTTGTAACTATTATAAACATCGCAAATCATTTCTTTAAATCTATATTTATTTATTTTTCTAATTGTACTGTCTATGGAGATTCTCAGTCATCCAAGTCATGGTTGCCCCAAAGGTGCTTTTTTCAAGAGCCAACTGGGCTTTCTGATTTTTCTTTGAAGACGTTTCACTTCTCATCCAAGAAGCTTCTTCAGCTCTGACTGGATGTGTCACAGCCATTCCCCACCATCCAATTGCGGGCATGCACAGCAATAGCAATAGCAGTAGACTTATATACCGCTTCATAGGGCTTTCAGCCCTCTCTAAGCGGTTTACAGAGTCAGCATATTGCCCCCAACAACAATCCGGGTCCTCATTTTACCCACCTCGGAAGGATGGAAGGCTGAGTCAACCCTGAGCCGGTGAGATTTGAACCGCTGAACTGCTGATCTAGCAGTCAGCTGAAGTAGCCTGCAGTGCTGCATTTAACCACCGCGCCACCTCGGCACAGGGGGTTGTGTCTGTGCATGCGTGGGAGTGGGGAAAGTACGGGGATTGCATACGCAATCATGGGGGAAGGGCTCATGCGGGAGGTTGTATGTGCATGCACAGGGGCGGGGCACACAAGGGGGAGTCACACACACACATTGCATTATGGTTGTGCGCACATACGCTTTCAGCACGCAATGACAAAAAGGCTAGCCATCTCTGGACTACAATTTGGGGAAAATGTTTTGCTACTTTGTAAGTTACTCAGCTGGGCTCAAATGCATTTGGAACAAGGAGAGACGAATGTGCTGATTCTATCAACGTGACTGCGGCGGGGGGGGGGGACGGAACCCAGGCCATGTGTCCTAATATCAGATTTAACAAAATATTTTTCTTCTGCTTTTCTGCATCATTCAATATTGCTAAACGAAAAAGAACCTTCTGTTCTTGTAAATCTTGGTGACAAAACTCCCAAGTCCTGCGTCTAAGACATCTTATTTTATTTTTTTTTAAAAAGAAAGAATGTGTTACCCAATTATAGCTCTAAACATTCAAACACCCATGACAGTGTTTGCATATTTATTTATTTATTTTTTAAGAAAAAAAATAGAAAATAAACTTATTTATTGCAAAACAAGTATATCCAGTTGGCTGGCTCGAAAACTAATGGGTGGTTGTATCAAATCAATTTGTTAGATTAGTTGCTAGGGAGAAAAAAAGGGAAGAAACAAAGACAGAAAGAGGGAATGAGATTGTTTGGTAACCCAAACACATCTTTACAAATAATTAAACTCATTTGAAAGTCAATTTTGGCTTTCAGGTTTTGGGTGGCATTGGAGACTATTTATGATTATTTGAGCCTAAGTGGTTCACTCAAGCTGACTGAAGCAAAATAGATAGGTCTATCTCAACACTTAAGCAATTAGAGGCTCTCAAGATACCTAACCAGGCATGTGGGAATAATGAGATGCTAAGGACCCACAATCTCTCTCTATATAAAAGCCAAATACCACTCACTCATCACGAAATCTCCAGAACTGTAAAGCCTACAAACTTGAAATTCAACATGTATGTTCCTCTTGGCTTCTAGGCACTCGCTAAGAAAGGATTTTTCAAAATTATCATCAGATCATCAGTATTTCTTATATGGTATTATATTAACTTGTGTCAATGCTAAGGAGTTAGATATTCTACTCCCCCACCCCACCTGAAAGGAACTCTGTTCCAACTGCCAGTTGCCTTATATTAACATGCTCTGAGGCTACCAATTTGCTAGATCAGGAATGAGTGTGGCCAGCATGATGGTTCGGGGGCAAGGAAGGCCTTGGTTATTGCCAGCTCCAGTGACTCAGGCCACCAAACCACAACTGGTTTGGCCAAACCGGTCCAAACCAGTAGGAACCTACCACTGGTTACCTTGCTTAATAGTAGTAACTGTGAGAGGGATCTTGGAGTCCTAGTGGACAATCATTTAAATATGAGCCAGCAGTGTGCAGCAGCTGCCAAAAAAGCCAACATAGTTCTAGGCTAAATAAAAAGAGGGATAGAATCAAGATCACGTGAAGTGTTAATATTATTTTACAATGCCTTGGTAAGGCCACACTTGGAATCCTGCATCCAGTTGTGGTCACCATGATATAAAAAAGATGTTGAGATTCTGGAAAACTAATCAAGGAGAGAAGCAACTTAAAGCTAAGGAGAAATTTCCTGACAGTTAGAACAATGAATCAGCGGAACAACTTGCCTCCAGAAATTGCGAATGCTCCAACACTGGAATTTTTTAGAAGATGTTGGATAGCCATTTGTCTGAAGTAGTGTGGGGTTTCCTGCATGAGCAGGGGGTTGGACTAGAAACTAGTCCTCATCTGAGTTTCTAATTTGCATTCAGGAGAGAAGGTGGACTTGGATACGGATTGCCCTACAATTCAGTAATCCAGCATTTCTCAGCCTTGAAATCTGGGAGTTGAATGCCACACATCTTCAAGCAACGAAGGTTGAGAAGCATTGTAGAACACTTGTTCTGATGTTAAATGAATGCCCATGGAGTAGAAAGAGTCAGCTCTTCAAATCAGTGGAGAAAACCTTAAGAAAGTGGACATTTTTCGGTATCTGGGATTCCATCTCCAATGCAATGATGACCTCAATAGCGAGGTGCAAGCAAGGGTGAATGCAGTTTGGAATGCATTGCCGAAAACTCACTGGCGTGTTATGTGACAGACGAATGCCAACCCATCTTAAATGTGAAATTTACAAGACAACCATCCACCCTGTTGCACTGTCTGGCATGGAATGCTGGGCAGCAACAACAGGGACCGAAAGCTACCTCCATGCCATGGAAATGTGAATGCCCTGTTGGATATCGGGCATCTCCCTTCTTGACCACTTCAAAAATAACACCATTCGACACACATTCTGGTGTGTCACCAATTACAGAGAATATGAGACAAGGCCAGCTGTGCTGGCATGGACATGTCCAGAGAGCAGCACCTTCCACCATTGCCAAGAAAGCCTACCAACCACAAGTCCATGCGCGTTGACATTGAAGGCATCCAAAACAGAGATGGCGAGATACCATCAAAAAAGACATGCAAGCCATGGGCAAGAAGGAGAAGGAGGAGAAGGAGAAGAAGAAGAAGAAGAAGGAGGAGGAGGAGGAGGAGGAGGAGGAGGAGGAGGAGGAGGAGGAGGAGGAGGAGGAGAAGAAGAAGAAGAAGAACAACAACAACAACAACAACAGGAGCAGGAGGAAGAGGAGGAGGAGGAGTCAGCTGTCCTTGTCCTATTTCAAATCAGAGATAACATTAATCAGAACAGGAGAGAGACAAAAAAAATGAGCATCCCTAATTGTCTATGACAATTGCCCTGCATTTAGGCTTCTATTACATGAATCCTACTAATTTTTATAGAATACAGTCCATATTTCTGTCCATATAGAATTCAGTTTGGTCAATTGCGAAAGGCAGCTTTGTGATGATACCTTTAATACCATCAATATCTGCCTATTCCTGGTCCTTGGGAAGGACAACCTGTCCTATAACAATTGGGGCGCATAACTCTGTCAGTAAGCAACATGATCATGACATCAGTGAAATGGCTTTCCTTCCGAAGTTGTTACTGGAGGCTTTTAAGAAGAGATTGGACAACCATCTGTCTGGAATGGTATAGGGTTTCCTGTTTGAGCAGGAGGTTGGACTAGAAGACCTCCAAGGTCCCTTCCAACCCTGTTATTCTATTAAATTCTGACTCAATAGCTATATAAAAATGCCAAATGCAGTCTGAATCTCTGGCTGAGTGTGGAATGAACCATAATAATAATTTACTCTCTGTCTCTGTCTCTGTCTCTGTCTCTGTCTCTGTCTATCTATCTATCTATCTATCTATCTATCTATCTATCTATCTATCTATCTATCTATCTATCTATCTATCTATCTATATATATATATATATATATATATATATATATAGAGAGAGAGAGGGCTTACCAGGGGTTGTAAAAATCTAATAGATACCTTTCACCCTGGCTTCGCTGATAACGGATAAGAGCCTGTGGCCTAATGGCTAAGATCTCTGCCTAGTATGCAATATAGCCCAGGTTCAAATCCCAATAAGGGTATGGCTAGCTGATGAGAGTTAATAGCTTGAAATAGATGTATACTAGTCTCCCTTTATTTATTTATCAGCACAAATAAAACACACACACACACACACACACACACACATATTCTTTCTCCTCCACAATATTGGGGTGTTTGTGTCTGTGTAGAGAGAGAGGGAGAGAGAGAGAGAGAGAGAGAATGAATGAATGAATGAATTCTGGAGGAGAAAGAAACCAAATCAAGTATTCCATGATTCAAAACATTAGAGTTTAAGGCTTAACTTTAAAAAAGTTGTTTTAGAAATTTAATAGGTTTTTTTTTCCGCCCTGAGCTTCACTCCTGTCAAAATAAACTTCCAAATGCACATCTTACGCACAACAATAACAACAATAAAAAGAAGAACACCTTGTGTTCTTTTGCATTCTGAAAGAGACATGAAGATTTGTTTACGTTTTTTTTCCCTGAAATTTGTCTGGAGGAACATTATGCATTATTTGTTCTGATCATCTTCCCTGAATTCAGAAATTCACTTGGATGATTCATTCATAATGAAACTCCTTGGAGCATTTTATTGGACTTCAACTCCTGGCAGAAAAAAAACAACAAAATTATTTCTTTTTTTAAAAAAAGAGAGAATAAGACACACCTTGCTTCAACTGAGAATCGAAAACATAAGATTTACTACCTATGAGGATTCCCAGTATATAGCTAAATGTCTGTAGTTGTGAGTACTTCATCACTGCAAATTTTGAAGAAGAGACTGGACAGTTACTTGTCTGAAATGGTATAGGGATTCTGGCTTGAGCAGGGGGTTGGACTAGAAGACCTCCAAGGTCCCTTCCACAGAGGTGGGTTTCTGCTGGTTCGGCCAGGATCGGGCGAACTGTAGTGGTTGCGGTGGGAAACTCCACCCACCACCTGGATGCTTCTCGGCGTACGAGCAAACCAGTAGTGAAAAAAATGGAAACCAGTGGTGGGATTAAAATAATTTAACAACCGGTTCTGTGCCCTAATGATTTCTTCCAACAACCAGTTTACCAAACTGCTCAGAACGTTTTACAACCGGTTCTCCTGAACTGGTGCGAACTGGCTCAATCCCACCACTGATGGAAACCCACCACTGCCCTTCCAGCTTTATTCTGATTGATTGATTGATTGATTGATTGATTGATTGATTAAGATTCTCAGGCATCTGTAGATTGATAGAGAAAAAAAGAAATGATATGAAACAAAAAGGGGCTTGTGGAAATACCATCCCCAAGAAAACATAAACTGGGAGTTGAAAGAGACACCTATAACAATAGAAAAAGAAAGGAAGGGAAGAAGGAAGGAAAGGAGGGGAGAAAGGAAGTAGAGAATGGAGGGACGAAGGAATGGAAAGGAGTGGAGGGTGGAAGAGGGAGAAAGAGAAGGAGAGATAGTAGGAGAGGAAGAAGAAATGTGGAGGAGAAGTAGAGGAAGAAGAAAGAGGCAAGGAGAGGTGGGTGGAAGAGAGAGATAGAGAAGGAGAGGAGGGAGGAAGAGAGAGAAAGAGAAGGAGATAGGGTAGGAAGGAGAAGAAAGAGGGTAGGAGTAGGGGAGAGGTAAGGGAAGGAAGAAGGGGAAGGAGAGGAGGAAGGAAGGAAGTAGAGAAGGGAGGGAGGAGAAAAGAAAAGAAAGAGAAAATAAGGTGGTGTCGTAGTAGGTGCGAAGGATGGTAAACAAAGCACTCCAAAGTATACCTTATAACCTTTTAAATGGAATAATAATAATATAAGAATTGCAAAGAAAAAGAATAACTATGTGAATGTATACCTATAACTGTGTGTAAGAGAATAAATGACAGTAAAAATATAAAGCACAATATAGGTAAATAATATTTGGTCATAAGTAGCTAAGTACAAATAAATAAAGAATTGTACATGGAGGAAAAAAAGATTGTCAGGCATCAGATCATAGCTGTCCCAAGGGTGTTTTATTTCAAATGGTACTTCCATGTTTTTCTAGAAGACATTTCACTTCTCATCCAAGAAGCTTCTCCAGTTCTGACTAAATGGTGGAGAAGGATTCGGGTGACCCTGAGGGAATAGATAAACATCGAAGTGACCTCAACAACTCTCAGAAAAAGTGCTAACGACCAGGGAGTCTGCAAGGAATATAAATCCTTCCCCATCCTCCACTGTTTCATCGGAACTGAAGAAGCTTCTTGGATGAGAAGCGAAACATCTTCTAGGAAAACGAGAAAGTCCAGTTACCTTTTGAAAGAAGAAAGTCCCTTTGGAACATAAGATGAGGTATTAAATGCACCAATTTCTTTTTAAGGGCACCGTCTCTAAGTTCCCTTATGATCCAAGTATTTTCTCTTTCTTTTGTTGTGAAAAACCTCGTCCAATACTTGACTTGACACCCCTGCCATAGACAAAGAGACAGATTGTTTGGATCATGGCTGGTTACATACAATTAGCTACCAAGGCCAACATTAAGGAACAGATTCTGACTTTCTAATAAATGGAAGACATGCATGAATACAAGGGAACCCATTGATTTAGCAATCAAAATAATAGTCTACTACGCTGAGAAAGTCTCAAAACAGTACTCCGAAGGATACTGATGAATACAACAGCAATATAACCATTGCAATTCTCTGCTTTCAGTTTAGATTTCTGCAAGGGGGAATTTAAGTTAAGGGTTTAAATATCTTTCCAAATCACTAACTCTAGGTTCTGGAATATCTGTAGCATTAAGCTAATACTGCATCTCAACTAACCAGCTAATTGGAGAAAAGCTAACAAACAATTTCAGGAAACATTTTGTTTGTTTGTTTGTTTGTATGTGTGTGTGTGTATGTGTGTGTGTTTGTGTGTGTGTGTGTATACACACACACACACACACGGTTGATTTTAAATTAGATAGTTGGATGGATGGATGGATGGATGGATGGGTAGGTAGGTAGGTAGGTAGGTAGGTAGATGATAGATAGATAGATAGATAGATAGATAGATAGATAGATAGATAGATAGATAGATAGATAGATAGATAGATAGATAGATAGATAGATAGATAGGGAGGGAGAGAGAGAGAGGGGGGGGGGGTGAGATACAAACTTAAGGTAAACCACTCCAAACTCGATTGCAGAAAATATGACCTCAGCAATGCTCTATACAATGCTTTATACATATCTGTCATCTGATAGATGCTTAACAAAAAAACATAAAATTAAAAATTAAATTAAAATTCTCAGGTTTCCAAGAAGCCAAGACTAGAAAGCATTGAAGGGGTAAAACAAAACCTATTAGGGATGTGTGTGTGTGTGTGTGTGTTTGTGTGTGTGTGTGTGTGTGTGTGTGTAAGTGTTATGTCAAAGCACCTGTTATGTATACATCTATTTCAAGCTATGTTAGCCCTCATCAGCTAGCCATACCCTTACTGGGATTCGAACCTGGGCTGTTCTACATGTTGGGCAGTTGTATTAGCCTCTAAGCCACAAGCTCTCCTCCCTTATCAGCTGAACCAAGGAAATAATTAAGTGTTATGTCGAAGCACCTGGTATTCCCAAATGTGGGAGGGAGCATAGTGCTTCCCTTTTGCCTTTCAGCTCCACCCTAGGAGTCTTCCAGGCAGAAAAACCATTTTTGTGTTGCATTTGTGCTGACAAATAAATAAAGGGAGACTAGTATAGATCTATTCCAAGCTATTTAGCTCTCATCAGCTAGATACACTGTATATATATATAACATTTCAGTTGTATATGTCAGACAAAATGTTATTTATTGGTTTATCTCCTCTTGCCACAACTTGCCTTCTGTCTCTTAAGGGCTAAAGAGACGGATCCAAAGGATGAAAGGATTACTATCTCCAGCTGCAACAATATTCCCCTAAGCATAAGCCAAGCAATGCATTCAAATGCATGAATGAAAGCAAACTGCCTATCAGGGCCTGAAACAGTCATTCATCACAATGCCAAAATTACGCTGCTGTGAAACAAACAAACAAACAAACAACAACTTGACCACATAGCTTTCTCTTCATGTGCCACAAGAACAAGAATTCATCTGCAGAATTTTAATCTCTCTTGACTTTCTGCATTTGTCCTATTTTTGACAGTACACTGTAGCCTTGTTTGCATTCTTAAATTGCACAATAATGAAAAATGACCCTTAGGTGATTCTCACAACAAGTTGTGTTTCCTTTGTGGTATGTTTCCACTGACCTCTGACCTCAGCACACTGCAAGGAACTCAATGCAGTTCCATGCTGATTTGACATGCTCCGGTTCGGGCAGAAAGCAGCCATAGGCTTGGGAAAATAAAGCTCTCACTTCTGTACCAGAGCATGAAAATGGAGCGAGAAAGCAGCAGTGTTTGAAAATAAAACATAATAAAAACTCTGGTCTGTGCCAGAAAACCATGCTCTTGGACTGGAACAATGAGCAGAAATTGGAAATAAATGCCATCGAAAGAACGGCTCTTGGTGTTATTATTTTTCTTCTATCTAGCAAAAGCTAAGATTGAATTATATCCTCTGGTACCTAAACACAGCCACTCTATAGTATATCAAGTACTTTGTGAGTCCTTGTCCCAATATCCATGCAGTTTTCTCCCCTTTGGCCTTCCTAATGTATTCTGGAGTTGGCATCCGTCAGAATCAAAGACCAAAGAAGACAATGCAGAGTTTTGTCAGTGTATGAGAGTTAATGGCTTGGCAGAGACATGGTAACAATGAAGGCTGTTTGGAAACTGAAATAGTATTTTGCTGTGTGAGCAACAAGGAGACAGCAAGGAGCCTGGGCATGGCTTATCTTCTGTACTAAAGTTCTGAGTCTGTACTGATCTCAAAACTTTGCTCTGAAATGAAACTGAAACAGTACAAAACTGGCAATAAAGGTTATCTATCTATCTATCTATCTTTCTTTCTTTCTTTCTTTCTTTCTTTCTTTCTTTCTTTCTACCTCTTGGTCTATGCATCTCTATCTATCCATCCATCCATCATCCATCCATCTCTCTTTCCATCCACCCATGCATCCGTTTCTCTCTAATCTCTCTCTCTCTCTCTCTCTCTCTCTCTCTCTCTCCCCCCCCCCCCAAGTTTTATTTGTGTAACATCCAATTTTCACCGAACAGTGTGTGTTCTGGGTACAATTGTGCTTAAATAGTCATGGTATACATTTTTTTTTGTTATAATCCCTCACCATGATATTAATAGTATAATAACATTGATATTTAACATTTGACCTTATCTTCTTTAACAACTCTCCTCTTTACCATTTCCTCCAATTGTATCTACTCCTTTCTGTCTATCTATTTCTATCTCTCTATCTCTGTCTCTCCATCCATCCATCCATCCATCCATCCATCCATCCATCCATCCATCCATCTATCTATCTATCTACCATCTATCTTTGTGATCCATCCATCCATCCATCCATCCATCCATCCATCCATCCATCCATCCATCCATCCATCCATCCATCCATCCATCCATCTATCTATCTATCTATCTATCTATCTATCTATCTATCTACCTACCATTTATCTTTGTGATCCGTCCATCTGTCCATCCGTCCGTCCGTCCGTCCGTCCATCCATCCATCCATCCATCCATCCACCCACCCACCCACCCACCCACCCACCCACCCACCTACCTACCTACCTACCTACCTACCTACCTACCTACCATATATCTTTGCGATCCATCCATCCATCCATCCATCCATCCATCCATCTATATATCTATATTTCTATCTCCCTCTCCCACTCAGTCCCTCTTTCTTCCTCCCATATAGGCTAAAATATGCAGGCTATGCCTACTGAACACTATTCTGAGAACTCTCAGTAAAAGTTGTAAGTAGTACAATTAATCCTTTCGCAAATCCAGGCAAGACCAAAGTTCACTTTTTTCCATTACGACTAAATATATTAAAAAGGGAAAGAGGAAAAAGAGAGAAAGAAATGATTTTAAAATGTCAGGCAAAGCTCTTGGCAGGGGGTGGAATTTTAAGGTGGGCTAAAATATATCTCATTTTCCCTTCCAGATTATTTTAAGGAAATATTATCTCAGGAGTAAGTGAGAATTTAAAAGTCATACTGAAAAGTGGAACTTTGAAGATTCAGAAACATTTTCTTGTGCTTATATGCCACCACAGCACATAGCACTTTTATAACTATATTCTATGGTCATGATTCATCCAAAGTTAAGTAACTTTCAAGTTTAAATCTGTTCATGATGGTATTTATATAGCATGCAGTGAAGAAGTAGGTAGTGAGCCTAAACTAACTGAGTGAACCTAAAGGAAAAAAAAAATTGGTGGCAACATAATGAGAAGGAATAAAATTATCATTGTTCTAATGTTCATGAACATTATTTTTCCTACCATCATCCATATGTTCACTATTATCACAAGGAGAATGTCGGTAAAATTGCCATTATGAATATAGTTTGCCCTCCGAATGTTTGAGTTGAGAGCCAAGGTGGTGCAGTGGTTAAATGCAGCACTGCAGGCTACTGCTAGATCAGCAGTTCAGCGGTTCAAATCTCACCGGCTCAGGGTTGACTCAGCCTTCCATCCTTCCGAGTTGGGTAAAATGAGGACCCAGATTGTTGGGGGCAATATGCTGACTCTCTGTAAACCGCTTAGAGAGGGCTGAAAGCCCTATGAAGCGGTATATAAGTCTACTGCTATTGAGTTCTAAGCAGAGATGGGCATAATGTAACAACAGGTTTGCCCATAACCAAAAATGTGTGTCTGTATGTGTGTCTTCCGTGCATGCACACTGGATTATACAGGATGGGATTGCACCGCGGTAGGTAAGCGGGCTCAATCGGAACTACTGGTTCGGCCAGAGGTGGGTTCCTACCAGTTTGCACCTATTCGGTAGAACCGGTTCATCAAATCTACCAAATTGGTTAGAAGAGGTTCCACCAGTGGACATGGAAAGCAGGCCACACCTACAGAAGAGGTTCCAAAAAATTTTGAAACCCACCACTGACACACAGACACACACACACACACACACACACACACACACACACAGACTGACAGAGAGAGAGAGAGAAAGAGAAAGGAAGGAAGGAAGAAAGAAAGAAAAAAGAAAGAGAGAGAGAGAGAGATGAAAGAAAAAAAGAAAAAGAAAAAGACAGAGAGACAAAAGGAAGGAAGAGAGAGAGAGAGAGAGAGGGAAAACACATGGCCATGGATGGATGGATGGATGATTGGATGGATGGATGGATGATTGGATGATTGCATGATTGGATGATTGGATGGATGGATAGATGGATAGATGGATGATAGAGATAATGTAGATAAATAAATAAATAAATAAATAAATAAATAAATAAATAAATAAATCTATAAATATAGATTTAAATATAAATATAGAAGCAAAACTCACAAATTTATACCAAATGAACTTTGTACTAAGATAATTTAAACAAATAGGATTTATTCCATAAAATTAAACTCTACTAATGCACTACAGACATTGAAATAGGCATGGGGTTGTTAAGACTCTAATCCCAAGTTGCTACCTTTTACATATATAGCTGTACTATAAATATCAGAGGAGGTAAAAATATCTTAAGAAAAAAGAAAGTTAAATTATATTGTTTAACCTTGTGTCTTCTCCTGGTTTGCAATGCCATCTGTGCAGTTCTCACAAAATCAGTGAAGCAACCATAACATACCAGATAGTAGTGGTATAGTCTTTATTGTCATTGTACGAAATAAAGACAACCAATTTGGTTGCAGATCACTGCACAGAGAAAGGGTAACATGATCGAATGAGGGAGGGCAAGCAATTCATGTCTAATCCCAATTAACAATTAAGCATTTCAAACAAATGTAAGCACAACTAACCATTAGAAGCAGCAAGTCCTTATGCACATCTCAAAAATAGATATTGCAAACTAACCCATTACACCCACTTAAACATATCCAGAAAATTAAAAACCAGTCCAGTCAAGATAACCATTCGACGTGATGCTTCCTAAATTGCGTCAGTAAACGTTATTGTATTTACCCTAAATATGATTTCTTATGAACTTGTTTAAGGTTCCTGTTCTACTTGATTGGGTGATGCCAAACTTCCATCTGAGTGGAGAGTTATGTCCATGGGAATTGAAACTACGGACGTAGCTAATTGCCTGTTAATTGTTAAAAAGGGAGGCCTATTTTAAACCCAGGCATTTATTTCACCTACCAGTAGAATGGCTTATATCTTCATTTCATGATGCCAGAATCCCTTGTGGGGTGGAGTCTGGGCACCTGAATGGAGCTAGCAAAGTGTTCTAATGGCCGGATGCCCTTCCTGTCGCCAGGGCGGAGTTTTGTTCAGCAGATAGATATATTCTCAGTGTGCCCAGAGAGAGAAATATCAGCCTCTACCTAGAATCGAACTCACTGCCTCCTGATTGTGAGGCGAGAGCTCCGCCTCTAGGCCACCGCACCTCTCCAATGGAAGAATGACTGGAAGCTGTTTATTTATTTCTTATTTTATTTGCTTTGATTGCGCCTGTATTATTTTTATAAGTAACTCAAAGTGGCAAACATATCTAATGCTCCTTCTTCCTCTTATGTTTGCCGTAACAACAACCCTGTGAGGTGAGGTGAGGTGAGCTGAGAGTGAATGATTGTGTTGTGGTCCACCATTGGAGCTGGCAGCAGATCCGGACAGTGAGGAGGTTGGGGAGGAACCGGGGCCAGTCCTGGAGTCTGGGGAAGGCTCTGATGAGGGCTCTGTGTCGGAGGCAGAGAGAGGGCCAGAGCCATATGCCGGTTATCAGCTGCCTTTGGAGTCAGACATCAGTGGGGGCAGATGAACAGCTGCCAGGCCGATATCTTCAAAATTTGGCCAGGAGTCTCGGAGAGTCACGAATCAATTAAGCAAACTAATTGTCTCCTGCAAACTCCACTCCCCTTTCGCTCCTCTTTTATTTCCTCTGGGAGGGGACATTCATCCTCCACCTGTGGCCTTACTCCTTGTTCTTTAGTTGTTCCCTTCATTTTGCAATTCTGCCAGGGGCGGGCTCCGGCAGGCACTACTGGCGGTTCGCTCATGTATGCGCTTGATGCGCACTGGGAACAGGCTCCAGCTGTTCATCTGCCTCGCTGAGGTCTGACTAAGGAGCCGAGGTGGCGCAGTGGTTAGGGTGCAGTACTGCAGGCCACTTCAGCTGACTGTTATCTGCAAATCTCACCGGCTCAAGGTTGACTCAGCCTTCCATCCTTCCGAGGTGGGTGAAATGAGGACCCAGACTGTGGGGGGCGATATGCTGACTCCTGTAAACCGCTTAGAGAGGGCTGAAAGCCCTATGAAGCGGTATATAAGTCTACCTTGCTATTGACTCTGAAGGCAGCTGATAACTAGCATAGGGCTGTAGCCCCCTCTCTGCCTCCAACACAGAGCCCTCATCAGAGCCTTCTCCAGACTCCGGGACTGGCCCAGGTTCCTCCCCAACCTCCTCACTGTCCGGATCTGCTGACAGCTCCACTGGCTTCTGGCAGGCCACAACAATATCCAAGAAAAACACGCCCATTAATATTTTCCTTTTGCTCAAAGATAGGATCCTTGGGGTGTTTTGAGACAACTGAAGATTCAAGAATCTGCAAGCTAAATAAAGACAAAACTTTTTTTTCCCCCTGTACAGATCTTCCACTTCTCTCGTTATAGGGCTGTATATCTTCATAATGGTCCCATCCTTTCAATTCCCAGGGGATCATTTCTCCTTTTCGGTTCAGGACAAGAAAATGCTTGGGCAGATGTTCAATACGATCTCTGCAACTAATCTTATATCTTTCTCAAGAAACACCATCTGGTTTCGGGCATTTTATTCTTCATCAACTGACCTCTATTTCTTAAATACTGGAATGCTCATCTTGGCAATTTAACCTTTCTCAGATGCTGGAAGCCATCATCACAAGGCGGTCATCTTAAAGAGGATTCCATGCATCATACACTACATATAAATGCATGTATTTATGCATATGTTTGTTTAAAGTAACATCCCATTTTTATTCAACCTAAGAATACTCATCTCAAACAATCTAAGCTTCAGAGCTCACTGTAACAGCATTGCAGAGGTGGCTTCCTACCAGTTCGCACCTATTCGATAGAACCGGTTCGTCAAATCTACCGAACTGGTTAGAAGAGGTTCCACCAGTGGACCCGGAAAGCAGGCCACACCTACAGAAGAGGTTCCAAAAAATTTTGAAACCCACCACTGCCACGCGTGCGCGCGCGCGCGCGCACACACACACACACACAGACTGACACAGAGAGAGAGAGAAAGAGAAAGAAAGGAAGAGTGAGAGAGAGATGAAAGAAAAAAAGAAAAAAGGACAGAGAGACAAAAGGAAGGAGAGAGAGAGAGAGAGAGAGAGAAAACACATGCCCAGCAAGCCACTCTCACCAGGTCACATGGCCAGCAAGCCACTCCCACAAAGGAGGCCACACCCACAGAGTAGGTTCCAAAAAAATTTGAAACCCACCACTGCAGCATTGCCAAAAAGGCATTAATTTTGCAAAGCTTCTTCTCCAGTAACACTGTACTAATAACTAGGGCATACAAAACCTTTGCCAAACCAATTCTCGAATACAGCTCATCTGCCTGGAATCCACACTGTATATCGGACATTAATATGATCGAGTGGGTCCAGAGGTATTTCACGAGAAGAGTCCTCCACTCCTCTGCCCACAATAGAATCCCTAATGCCACCAGGCTCGAAATTCTTGGCTTGGACAACCTGGAACTACGCCGTCTATGATCTGACCTAAGGATAATACACAAAATTGTCTACTACAATGTCCTACCTGTCGATGATCACTTCAGCTTCAACTTCAATAATACACGGGCAAACAATTGATACAAACTCAAGGTAAATTGATACAAACTCGACTGCAGAAATTATGACTTCAGCAATAGAGTGGTCAATGCGTGGAATGCTCTACCTGACTCCATTGTTACATCCTCAAACCCTCACAGCTTCAACCTTAAACTGTCTACTATGGACCTCACCCCATTCCTAAGAGGTCCATAAAGGGGGGCATGCATAAGTGAACCAGTGTTCTTTCTGTCCCTGTCCTACTCTCCCATCTATTTGTATTCATTTCTTTCATCCATATCCATGTTTATATTTATACCTGCTATCTTGTACATGTTTGACAAATGAAATAAATAAAATTAATAAATATGTAAATGTTTAACTTACTGCAGTTGTTAGATGGTGAAATAAATTCAGTTTATGTAGCTATGGTTTGTTGAGCAGGTCAGCATTAAGTGGTTATACACTCAAGGTCTGACTGTAAGTTCCAACATAGTTCTCTACTCTCTTTAAGGAATGCTAGGGATATGAAAACTCTTCCTGCTCACCAAAACCACTATTAACACCTGGGTGTCAACTCATAAAGTTGCCATGTTGAGGAAAGGTGGGGGAGAGAATTCCATGCGCACCTCCATCTAGAGTCAGATCTCAGATTACTACAGCAGGCTTTTTGTAATAATTGATTCATGAGCCTCGAGCCAAGTTTCAAAAGAAAACCAGTCATTTATTAGGAGAACCATTTCGGCAACGACCTATTGCAGTCAGATCTAAACCTCATTTGAATTATGACTGAACTTTACCCCTGTTCCTTCCCTCCCCCTCAATCTGTGTCATAAATCACATTCTCCAACGAGGGTGCACTCCTCACAAGCCTGCTGTAGTAATTTGAGATCCGACTCTAGTTTTAAGGTATGCGTAGAATGCATACTTTCCTCATCATAGCAACTTTATGAGTTGACCTGAGGTTTCCCTCCCCCATCCCCATAATCATCAACAAAATTAGGGACAGGCACAGAATATATTTTCACTTTCGATCTGATGGAAAGAAAAAGTGACATGCACATTTTATCCTGTCTCATTTCAAATTGCTGGAAATTAACCACCCAACACTGTAAATGACCATTCGCCAACATGGAATTTCCAATAATGCCCAGACTTGGTTATTTCAGGTTACTGAAAGGTCTTACTTAAAAAAAAAAAGAACCCATTTCAGATGCTTTCTCGGAGGAGAAAATCCTTTTCAGTATATGGAAATAATTGTATGAATGCGCCAAATTTACTTATGCCATTAGCAATGCTGGCTGATGCAGCATATTCCTTCTGCCTAATTAAAAACCAAAACAAAGGAAACAACAAAACAAAACAGTGAGAAAGATGCTTCCCCCAACTCTGCCAAAGAAAAAGCTTTAATAGATTCTTCCTGCTTTTTCTAGTTCTTGTCCATCAATGGAGGCCCTTTTTATATTGTATGAGTTTCTGTTTATATACTAGAACAAAAATGCAGGCAACATAAAAGGACCGGTTTGGTTCTATTGTGGAATGTCTTGAGGATTGCTTGTTCAGGATGGTATAAATAAACGTAACTTATATAGAGAGAGAAAGAGAGAGAGTGGGAGAGACAGAGAGAGAGGCAAACATGCATATATACATTGATAGATTATGATAGATAGATGATAGATAGATGGATGGATGGATGGATGGATGGATGGATGGATGGATGGATGGACGGACGGACGGACGGACGGACGGACAGACAGACAGATGATAGATATATAGATGGAGATAGATGGATGGGTGGGTGGGTGGGTGGGTGGATGGATGGATGGATGGATGGATGGATGGATGGATAGATAGATAGATAGATAGATAGATAGATAGATAGATAGATAGATAGATAGATAGATAGATAGATAGATAGGGATGGATGGATGGATGGATGGATGGATGATAGGGATGGATGGATGGATGGATGGGGATGGATGGATGGATGGATGGATGGATGGATAGATGGATGGATGGATGGATGGATGGATGGATGGATGGATGGATGGATAGATAGATAGATAGATAGATAGATAGATAGATAGATAGATAGATGGATGATAGGGATGGATGGATGGATGGATGGAGAGAGAGAGAGAGAGAGAGAGAGAGAGAGAGAGAGAGAGAGATGATAGATAAGGATGGATGGATGGATGGATGGATGGATGGATGGATGGATGGATGGATAGATAGATAGATAGATAGATAGATAGATAGATAGATAGATAGATAGATAGATAGATAGATAGATAGATAGATAGATAGATAGATAGATAGATAGATAGATAGACAGACAGACAGACAGAGAGACAGACAGACTGACAGACAGACAGATAGGCAGGCAGGCAGGCAGAAAGACAGACAGGTGAATACATAAATACATAGGTAAACATTATTTCTTGTTTCCTTTTTGCAACTGAAGGCTTCAACCCCAGCAGATGAAATATTCTGCAATGCCATTGGACAGCGAATAAAATCAATTCTCTTTGTGATCTGCTCATTTCATCCAACAGAGCTGTAAGGCTTTTTAGTATATTATGAAATAAATATCAACGGGCATTGATTTATAGATACTGCCCATCTGGGGTATATGTCATGTAAATCAACATTTGTTTGCAGAGGTAGTAAAAAAAAAACCTTCCACCTTTGTTGGAGCCCCGATTAAGCATTGTGTCTGAATCACGTCCCAGGGAATGGATAGGCTCATCAAACTATATTTTCATGCACCTGGTTTTAGTCTCAAAGCCTTGCATGTTGGTTTAGGTTTGTTTGTTTGATTTGTTGTTGTTTTTTGTCCATAAAATTAGGGAAGCCTGAATTAAACAGAGATTGAAAAGAATCACGATGTTGTTCGCTATTTCAGCTAATGGCAATAAACAGGCCTACCCAACGATGAAACTGAAGACATTAAAGTAATATTGTAAGGAAACAGCCCATTAATTTCAAGTATCGTTATTAGAAGTTGTTTATCATAAAAGATTCAATGTTTTCATGATTAAGATAGTTAATTTGAAATGTGTGTGCATGCACACACACACACACTTAGGCACAAATAATTCTTGCACACTGAAAGTATGCATAGCTTTACTTCTTTTTCGCCACATGTATGAATAACAGAAAGAAGGATCAATTTTCCAGGCAAATATGAGTATAATGATCTAAATTCCATTGTTTAGCATTACCAAAATGCAGAAAATTCAACATTCGCTCTAACCATTTAATTTTTATTTGCTTTATTACACATAAAAATTCCATTTTCAGTTAACAGTGTGTTGTCTTGGTACAAATATTTTTAGGAAATAATAATCAAAATATTTACAATGATGTTCATTACATTGGAATAACAACAACAACAACAACAACAACAACAACAATATGTTCAGTTGGCTGAGTTTCATGTTTAATGAATAAAGCATATAATAATAATTATTCAAAAATGAGAAGGTGAAGCAATAGCAATAGCAATAGCAGTTAGACTTATATACCGCTTCATAGGGCTTTTACAATCCTACCCACCTCGGAAGGATGGAAGGCTGAGTCAACCCTGAGCCGGTGAGATTTGAACAGCCGAACTGCAGAACTGCAGTCAGCTGAAGTAGCCTGCAGTGCTGCATTTAACCACTGCGCCAGATTGGGTGGGACTTTCGAATACAAACGCATCATCATTTGGAGCACAACAAGCCAGATATCACGGTTGTAGAGGGCCGAAGTGTTCAGTTTATTGATTTTGCTGTTCCTGGAGATGCCAGAGTTGAAGAAAAAGAACTAGAAAAAATAATGAAATATTGCAACCTGGCCAGTGAAACTACAGGGCTATGGATGAAGCATGTAACAGTGATACCCATTGTCATCGGGGCACTTGGCACCATGTCCAAGAATTTTACAAGATACATCCACAAATTGCAGCTTCCTGCAATAACACCAATAAAACTGTGCTACTTGGAACACCTTATATTTTAAGAAGGTGCTTGGTTGATACCTGGGACCCTGGCAACAGCCAGTATCAACCATTAGCACCAGTCAATTTGTGATGCATTTTTGAATGTTCAGTTGGCTGAGTTTCATGTTTAATGAATAAAGTTGTTAATAATAAAATTTACTGAAGGTCCAACAGACGAAACAAGAATACAGAAAAGATGTGATAAAATCAAGAATGGAGAGTTGGCAGAACAAAGCACTGCATGGCCAATTTCTGGAAAAAATAAAAGATAAAGTGGACAGTGAACAAACTTGGTTATGGTTAACAACAGGTACATTAAAGAAAGAAACAGAGTCACTAATCCTGGCTGCGCAAGAACAAGCTATCCACACAAATGCCATTAAGGCCAAAATAGAAAAATCCTCTGATGATGCCAAATGCAGACTTTGCAAAGAAGCTGATGAAACTGTTGATCACATACTCAGCTGCTGTAAAAAAATCGTGCAGACTGATTATAAATTGCGGCACAATTCAGTAGCACAAATGATCCATTGGAATTTGTGCAAAAATTATAATATTAAAACAGCAACAAACTGGTGGGAACATCAGCCTGAAAAAGTCACCGAAAATCAGATGCTCAAGATCTTGTGGGATTTCCGTATACAAACGGACCAAATACTGGGGCATAATACACCAGACATCACACTGGTTGAGAAAAATAAGGTCACAATCATAGACATCGCAATACCAGGTGATAGCAGGGTCACTGAGAAGGAACATGAAAAAATTGCAAAATACCAGGACTTAAAAATCGAAATTCAACGACTATGGCACAAACCAGCAGTGGTAATTCCAGTGGTAATTGGCACACTGGATGCTATTCCAAAAGCACTGGAATTACATTTAAAACAGTTAAAAATTGACAAAATCACCATCAGTCAAATGCAAAAAGCCGCACTGCTTGGATCTGCACGCATATTATGAAAATACGTTACGACGTCCTAGGCCCCTGGGTGGGGCCCGACTAGTAACCAATGCCAAATCCGGCGAAACAACTGGCTGCTGTGATACAATTGTATAATAATAATAATAGCAGCTTATCCATTTTAACAAACTTTCCTTAGAATATTAGTCCTTTTCTTACATTTCCATCTGTAGGGATCCCTTCATTTTCCGTTATTGTGCAAATACAATTCTATGGAAAACATTTTGGTATAACAAGGCCAAATTTTCTATTTAATTTTATTTTCAGAGGCTGGTTGATTAAAAAAAAATCTTTCAGAAATTTGCACAAATGTGAAGATCATTCAAAGCATGATTAATCTTGTACACTTATCCGGTTCGTACTTATCAAACACATACACTGTGCTTTCTGGAACATCTGAATATTTTTTTGGGTAATGCTTGTTATATGGCATTTTTTTAAAAAGGAATAAAAAGGATGAACATCGTAAATCTAGCTCTCAGTCCTAGTGACTTGTGAACTTTAAGAAGATGTAAATATAACTTTTTGAATTATATGACCAATCCATGGCCAATTTCTAATTTCTCCTTATATTCATCCTCGTCCTTTCTTTTCTTCAATCCTTTTGCTTGCCTTAATACGTAATTGAACGAAAAAAGAATTAAAAAATGGGTCAGAAACTCCTCACCCAAAAGCCTAACTGAAGCTTAGGTAATGCAAATTACCTGTCAGTTCATGTTGAGCTCCTCCTGTGGAAATGTAAAATAATAGAGATACACGATAGAATGTAAGATACGGTAGATATTCTACAATCATAGAACCCTAGGATTATCAGTGACTTGGAGGGCTTCTAGTCAGGGATGGGCTTCAAAAATTTCAGCAATGGGTTCTCCGCTCGGGCCAGTGGTGGGTTTCAAAAAATTTTGGAACCTCTTCTGTAGGTGTGGCCTGCTTTCCGGGTCCACTGGTGGAACCTCTTCTAACCGGTTCGGTAGATTTGACCAACCGGTTCTACCAAATAGGTGCGAACTGGTAGGAACCCACCTCTGGCTCAGGCCCTGCACTTACCTCACATCCAAAATGGGCTGTATGGTGACTCCTAGAGGCGAGGGGTGTGAGTGATGGGACCAGCCAGGTGTTTGCTAAATTTGGAGGTTCTCTGAACCGGCCATAATGTTGGCTACAGGTTCTCCCAAATTCAGGTGAACCTGTAGAAGCCCAGTCCTGCTTCTAGTCCAAATGGATGTCAAGACATCTGATATCATCTGTCTCCAACTCTGTTAATGTGCAAAAGAATGAATAGTTTTCTTTCCTGTTTTCTCCAAGGACAACTTTTGCCTCCCTTGAGTGTCATGGGGAAAATCATTGCCTTCAAGATTCTAATGTTACAGACATATGCTGGCATCTGATTATATATTTCAAGGATTGCTGTCATACCAAATGTTCATCTTTGACATACTGTATTTCTTGCTTGCTGATTCCTGTAGTGTTCTGAGTCCATCTTAAGAAGCTAAAAGTACCCACCACTGTAGTTTCTTCCCTGTCCATTCTAAGATGCTTTGTTGTGCCTGTTACTATTAGTTTGATCTTCTTTACATTTAATAATAATTCCATTTTTTTCTCTCCTCGGTGCTCCTTGAGTTTCATTATTAGAATTTGCAGATCATTCATATTTTTATGTTTTGCTATATGAGCAATGTTGTCAGGGTAGCGCAAGTTATTGATGTTTCTTCCTCCAGTTTTAAAATCTTCTCCCAATCCATCTTCCCTCTAGACGAGTTTTAATCAATTCCGTAGAACTGTATAGATTTTAGTTACCAAGATTTTAGCTGTGTAAGTCAGTCTACAGGAGATATATATTTCATGTTCCTATCATTTAATATTATACCGGTCTTGTTTATAGTACATACAATTTGCGAAGAAATTTCAAGCTACCACTGATAGGTTTGTGGCTAATTTTATAGCTTTCGTGTGATAATTGTCAACTCAACAAAGCATCGCTGGCTTCCTCTTGAGTTGCCATTGGCCGTGTGTGTGTGTGTGTGTGTGTGTGTGTGTGTGTGTGTGTGTGAGAGAGAGAGAGAGAGAGAGAGAGAGAGGGAGAGAGAGAGAGAGAGATGAAGCAGCACAGCAGCCACAACCAGAAGCACATTCCAGGCATATCTTTCTCAAGGCTGTATCCCAGGTTACCTGCAACCGCTGGAGGGGCGTGATCTTTACAGCCCATGGAATTGCTCCCTTGGAGAATGTGATTTATGACAACATCCTGGGTGGAGGATAAATAGGTGGTTTTTAATTTTTAGAAAGCTTAAAAAAAGGAATATTCAAATGCACTTTTAAAAGAGTCCAGAAATAACAGAGAAATGGAAGTTATCGTTTGCAGACAGATTTATTTATTTATAGAAACCGCAAGACAGGTTTTAGGGACCATTGGCTGTGATTAGGAACATTTAGCAGTCTACTCCTGACATAATTTTATTTCAGGTATCCTTTATCATGGATCTTGCTTCCATTTCTGTGTGTGTGGTTATTTTCTCTTTCTGATCTGGGTTTTTCATTTGCATTATTGTTTTGGATTTTTTTTTGGGGGGGGGGGTGTAGGAAGTTAGCACCCACCCCTCTCCTAGAAAAAATGAAACATTTTAGGAAATATTAAAAGGGCAGAATATTTCCCCTAAAAGTGAGGCAGAAACTCACAACACCCCACCTTTGTCAAAGGACCAGTAAGACCTGAACCAGTCTACTCTACATAACAAAGTTCTACCTCCTTCAGGCAGAGCCATAGTAGGAATGGCCTAAAGCAGAGGTGAATTTCAAAACAAATTCGTACTGGTTTGGTGGGCGTGGCAGGGGAAGGATACTGCAAAATCTCACCCCACTCAGCCAGAAGCGGTATTTGTCAGTTCTCTGAACTACAAAAAATTTCCGCTAACTTGCTGAATTTCACCCCTGGCCTAATGTCCTTTTATTACATCATCACCCAGCAAGGCTCAACCAAGCTTAGGACTCAGGCCAGCCTACAGAGTTGCCCCTGCATGGCCCCTGCATGGGAATCTGACAACCAATCAGAACACAAGCTCAAATTCAAAAGCCCAACTGAGGGCATAAAACCCGGGCACTGCCAACATCTCTTCCCTTTTTTTCCCAGGAGCTCAAACCATGTGGACCTGTCCATCATCAATAAACCTTCTTTCCAAGCAACTTCCATGAATCCAGTGTGTTTTTCCACACTTGGAACTGAACCCAGATGGACATTTCTTCCAACAGGAGGTAAGGAAGGATGGGAGGGCTAAAGATTTGTGAGTTTGCCTGTGTTGTGTCTTTCTCTCTCTGTGTGTGTGTGTGTTTTATTGGGGTCTCCAGGAAATTTCTTCTTCCATAAAGTAGACTTGTTTTACGTAACTGACAATCATCATTCTTTCCCCAGCATTGGAAATAGGAGTTATGTTCATGCTTTCTGAACATCCAATTAAATTTTATAATAGACTGGGATATGGACTATCTAAATTTAATCGTCCATCCTAGGATGGCCATGGAGTAACAGATAATGTAGCTAGGCAGCTAGCTCCAGTAGCGCAGCTTCATAATTTTCTGTTTTGCATTTCCAAAACAGTCACCCATCTCAGGGCAATGCATCTAAGCTGTCAAAACCAAAAGGAAGGAAGAACAAGATGGATTTTCAGCAAATTCTCTTTCACACTTTACTGGGGTAAATGCAGAATCTTGGAAAGTGTGTTGCAGTTTCTCAGCACTTCTAATGAGTTGTTTTTTTTTTTTAAGGGAACTTTTTTAGAGGTCTACCTAACACTGAAACTTCTAGAGATGATCCAGCTAGAAGCCACCTGGGTTTGCTCCCCACCTCACTGCACAAAATGATCTGCTTTGTGCAATTAACAAATACTTAGTCATTAATCTTTGTGTATGTACTTGCCTTAATACCTGTTTCCCTGAAAATAAGACCTCCCCGAGCCCAATTGTGCTTTTTTTAAAAAATGTACTTTTTTATTTTCCATTTTCATAACATCTAATCACATGTATACTATTACATAGCCAATATCCTATTATATTAAGTAGTAATTACATCAGTTCCTCTTGTCATCAACGCCCAGAAAGATAAAAACCCATTATTAGCTCTTCTGCTCTCCATACACCTCTTTCTTCTACCTCTCTCCTACCTCCTTCCCTCCATCATCCTTTTCTACTCTACTTCCCCTTCCTTTCTCCTTCTCCTCTCTCTTCATTCCACTCCTCCTTATCCGCCTCATCTTGCCCCCTTACCCTCTCTCCTATCCCTCTCTTCCTATCTTTCTTCTCTCCTCTGTTTCCCACTCTTCCTCTCATTCACTTGGTGTATTTCAGCTTCTGAGCAAACTCAATTCTATGTTGATGGTATTTGTGCTTTTGAGCGCATGCGCTAAAATAAGCCCTCCCTGAGCAGCAGCCATGAGGTGACCACACTCACCTCCTCCTGCACCTCAAAAATAATAAGACCTCCCTGAAAATAAGGCCAAGTTCTTATTTCAGGGGTCAAAAGAAACACGGTAATAAGGTCTATAGGAATAAGGTCTATAGAATAAGCTTTACTCTACATTCTACAACTGGGACTTAAATGGGAGTGGGTTTCATATTTTGTTACCACTGGTTCGTCGCCTGCGTGCACACCTGCCTCCCGCGCATGCACTTTGCTTATGTGTGCAACTTCCGCGCATGCATCCAGCCTCAAAAACGTACCTAAATAGGATGGCATAGAGCTGGGGTGAGTGGGTGGGTGGGCAGATCTACCCGCGATTTCTGCAACTGGTTCAGCTGAACCAGTCCGAACCGGCTGAATACTACCTCTGGAGTTAAATATCATACAGGACATATGTATGGGAGAGGTTTTGTTAATGTTGGTATATTGCCAAAGCCCAGTTAACACATGATGATTTCCCAGTTTTATAGACTGGATTGGACTGGACTGGACTAGGAACGGGGTTGGAAGGGACCTCAGAGGTCTTCTAGTCCAGTCCTTTCCTTGAGCTGGAAACCCTGTTTTGTGGTTTGGTTTGCTTTCTATAATGTGTTATTTGGGTTTTCGTGATGGAGACTCACCCTAGATCAGACAAAAACAAATATTTTAGTAATATAAATCCATAAATAAAAAAATTGGGGGGGTAGCATTGAGCATCTGAGAACCATTGTTACATAGCACCCCAAATTGAAAAATGCAGAAAAGAAGCAAATTCAAAGCAAGATCTGGTATAGAGAATCATGGATTATTTTGATAGAATCCTGATGTTATGGTGGAGAAGGATGTAACTTTTGTATTGTTCTCATTTGCTGCTGCAGAAATCAAGAAACTATGCAAGCAGATGCTAGTTGTGTTTGTGTGAGAGAGAGACAGAGAGGGAGGGAGAGAAAGAGAGACAGAGAGAGATGTGTGTGTGTGTGTGTCTGTATCTATCTATCTATCTATCTATCTATCTATCTATCTATCTATCTATCTATATCTCTATATCTCTATATCTCTATATATCTCTGTATCACTCTATCTCTATCTTTCTATCTTTCTATCTTTCTATCTTTCTATCTTTCTATCTTTCTATCTTTCTATCTTTCTATCTTTCTATCTTTCTATCTTTCTATCTTTCTATCTTTCTTTCTATCTTTCTATCTATCTATCTATCTCTCTATCTCTCTATCTCTCTATATCTATCTCTATATCTCTATCTCTATCTATTGATCTATCTATCTATCTATCTATCTATCTATCTATCTATCTATCTATCTATCATCTATCTATCTATCTATCTATCTATCTATCTATCTACATCTCTCTCTATATCTATCTATCTATCTATCTATCTATCTATCTATCTATCTATCTATCTATCTATCTATCTATCTATAGAGAGAGTAAAACAGTTAAAGGAAGAAAAAATATGTGAAAAATAAATTAAGGTGAATGAAAACAATTTATACAGTATTTTCTGGGAGAGAAAAACTGACGAAAGTGATAATAAAGGTGAAAGTCCAGTAGAAGCATGTGAGGCTTGAAGGATAAAAAATTAAATTAAAACAAAACAAACACTATTTACTCTGAAGACATCGTTATAATCAGATTCTCACCACCCAAATCTACTGGCAGAATTAATTAAAAACGGGATTGCTCTGAAACAAGATTCAAAGCTGCCCCAGAAAAGCAAATAATAAAATATATGTTAGCTGCTTGGTACTTTGGAAAGAAAAGTTTGCAATAAGGCACACAGATCACCTTTGGCCAAGTATTGAAAGCAGCTGCCGAGGTGGCGCAGTGGTTCAATGCAGCACTGCAGGCGACTTCAGCTGACTGCAGTTCTGCAGTTCGGCTGTTCAAATCTCACCGGCTCAGGGTTGACTCAGCCTTTCATCCTTCCGAGGTGGGTAAAATGAGGACCCGGATTGTTGTTGGGGGCAATGTGCTAACTCTGTAAAACCGCTTAGAGGGGGCTGAAAGCCCTATGAAGCGGTATATAAATCTAACTGCTATTGCTATTGCTATTTTCTGGTAATACATGCCTGTCCTTAGCAGCCAATAAGATAATCTTGGTTTAAGAAGTGGCTGACTTTTACCAGTGCTGTAGTAAACTACACATTCTTTATCCTTTCAAATTCAAAGCACTGCCCCAAAGGATATTGCTGCTGTTTTTAAAAGGTTCTTTCTCAAAACAACAACAAACCAGTTGGTGAGAAAGAAGAAACGGGTTGATTCCAGGAGATGAAGACAAGTTCATACATGCTGCTGATTCAGAAGCACTTTAATCATGCCGGACAAAGGTCTCAGCATTAGAAACAGCCGGAAGTTCTCAAATCACTTGTTTTGTTTTATTCACCAACTACCGTATTTTTCGGACTATAAGATGCACTGGAGTATAAGACGCACCATGATTTTGAAGAAGTTAACTAAAAAAACAAAAGTTTTTGCACTCTACAAGCATCCCAAACCCTCTGCATGCCTCGGGGTTTTTTTTTGGAAAAAAAATGTTATGCAGAGCTTTGTGAGGCTTGTAGAATGCTCCTGGGGGCTTGGGGGGGGGGGGGCAAAATGAGCAAAACACCCATTTTTTTGCTCATTTTTGCCCTCCCCAGCCCCCAGGAGCACTTTGCAAGCCTCCCAAACCCTCTGCATGGCCATTTTTGCAAAGGGTGTAGGGTTTCAGTAGTCCAAATATGTTGTATTCAGTGTATAAGATGTACCCAAATTTTCACCCTCTTTATGGGGGGAAAAAGCTGTGTCTTATACTCCAAAAAATATGGTAGCTGATAACCCGGCGTAGCTCAGGTATATATTTATCCCAATCCTGTATTAGAGGGAGCCCCCTTGTGGAGTACTGGGAAGCCGTTATCATGGTAATTCCACTGTGCTGTACAGTAGAACCCATTTTAAGGCACAACAGGCTGTATCTCTTAACAGAACTCGAATCCGAAATGCACACTATCACTGTCAAAAATACTGTGACTTGACACTATAGATATAATCCAGTCCTTTTAATTTCAGTGGGCCAGGCGTTCCAGAGTTATGCTGGAACACACACATATGGACACACACATACATGCACACATCAAGGGGAGTTAGGGGTATCTTACCCCCCCCACACACAGTATTTCTTTCCAGAGAGTAAGTCATATGTGTACCAAGTTTGATTGAAATTGCTCGAGGCATCCCTGAGTTATACTGAAAACACACACACACACACACACACACACACAAACACACATTTTTATATACTACCGGTTCAGGCGAATCAGCCTGAACCGATAGCATTTCACCCCTGAGTCCCATCTCAAGTAAGCAGGAAGTGCGGTTGAATCTTCAGTGACTGGTGATGGAACCAAGGCTGTATTCAGGTCCATGATTAGATTAGATTAGATTAGATTAGATTAGATTAGAGGTTTATTTATATGCCGCCCTTTTCCCTGGGGGGACTCAGGGCGGCTCACAATCCAAAGGAAGGGGGGAAAACAGACTTTTACATATAAAACAATACATGGTTAAAACACAACATTCATACCATTCGGGCGGGTTACAATCTTTAGCCCCAGGCCTGACGGGATAGCCAGATTCTGAGGGCTGTGCGGAAGGTCTGGAGGGTGGTGAGGGTACGAATCTCCACGGGGAGATCGTTCCATTGGGTCGGAGCTACCACCGAGAAGGCTCTCCTCCGCGTGGTTGCCAGTCGGCATTGACCAGCGGATGGAACTCGGAGGAGGCCTAATCGATGAGATCTAATAGGTCGTGTGGAGGTGATTGGCAGTGAATTTCATCTGGTCAGGAACAAACTACCTTTCGCTTACCTGTATCTGTACATTGATTATTTTAGACCTTAATGAATCCTGGCTGTTTAGGTTTAGCCATTTGTTTTGGAGAACATATTTGTTTCAAAAGAAATAGATATTGAAAACGGCAGCATCTGAAAAGAGGATTACAACTATGTGGCTGGTTTAAAAAAAAAAAAGATATGCTTGGTTTTTCTTTGATAATAATCCCAGAACAGATTGTCTTTCATGCATGGTTGATGCTGAAGAACGGGCTAATAATGCAGCAGCTTTTTGCTGCATTGAAGAATGCATGAGATACATGAAATATTTCAATCTGCCTTATGAGTCAACTCTTTGGATCTTATTTAAAAGGAAGGGATCTCTGAAAGGAGGTCAAAAAAGTCAAAATGGTAGCCGCAGCTCTATGATCCAAGCCCTGCGTCAAAGGGGTGGAGCTTGAATCACATGATTGCGACCACCATTCTGAACTATGTGGACATTCCTATTAATAGAGAAGCCAATTCCACATCCAGGAGTTTTTTTTAAATGTAGCCATTTGTGTAAAAGCTTCCAATGAAACGCAGGTATGGATGCTACACTTCTTGGTCCTGAATTGGCTTGGTAAAAATTATGACTTCGTTAGATAATATACTTTCTATGCCTTTTTTCCCTTTCATAACATTTCCTCCTTTATGATTAATTTTTCCTGCCCAGATTGCTCTTTCTTGGTCCAATATCTTTTCAACTTTAGTATGTATGGGCCCCTGCTGTATATGAATGACATGCAGTCAATGCTTCATTCCCTCCCCACTCCAGGGGAAGGATACTTCAAAAATCTCCATTCCCTCCCCACTCCAGGGAAGGATTCTGTAAAATCTCCATTCCCTCCCCATTCCAGGAGAAGGATACTTCAAAAATCTCCATTCCCTCCCCACTCCAGGGAAGGATTCTGTAAAATCTCCATTCCCTCCTCCACTTCAGGGAAAGGATTCTGTAAAATCTCCATTCCCTTCCCACTCCAGGAGAAGGATACGGCAAAAATCTCCATTCCCTCCCCACTCCAGGAGAAGGATACGACAAAAATCTCCATTCCCTCCCCACTCCAGGGAAGGATTCTGTAAAATCTCCATTCCCTCCCCACTCCAGGAGAAGGATACTTCAAAAATCTCCATTCCCTCCCCACTCCAGGGAAGGATTCTGTAAAATCTCCATTCCCTCCTCCACTTCAGGGAAAGGATTCTGTAAAATCTCCATTCCCTCCCCGCTCTAGGGGAAGGATACTGTAAAATCTCCATTCCCTCCTCCACTTCAGGGGAAGGATACTGTAAAATCTCCATTCCCTCCCCACTCCAGGGGAAGGATACTGTAAAATCTCCATTCCCTCTCCACTCCAGGGGAACAGATACTGTAAAATCTCCATTCCCACACCACTCCAGTGGAAAGTTACTGCAATATCCCCATTTCCTCTTGATCAGCTGGGATTCACTAGGCAGAAACTAGATGGAGACAGGGCCCATCAGAGGTGGTATTTACCGGTTCTCTGAACTACTCAAAATTGCCGCTGGCAGATCTCCAGAACTGGTCAGAATCTGCTGAATACCACCTCTGGAGTGCACCATCATGAAGTAGAAGCATCTACAAAAAGCAATGGTTTCATTTGTTGGCCTGCAATCCAAGATATAAAAGATGGAGTGAAACACTTAAGTACAGAACTAAGCCAGCAGAGACTTTTTTTTCATTGGGAGTGCCCATTACTGTGCAACTGAGTTTTTTCTGAAACGTGACATTTGACCAGCCACCTGTGAACAGATTTGGTAACAGTGCAGTGAAGTGCGATTTTTTCTGAAGGCAAACAAACTGAAAAGCCATAGACCATTTCTCCTTGCTGCTGTCATCTCCCGGTATGTGGTTCTCTACATCGCATTATTTCCTGCTATGAAACATCTGGTGAGCCCCTTGGCACAAGTCCAAAATTCATCGCTTAGATGCACTATTCATTCTTAACAACACCGGGAACGCGAGCCCAAAAACCCGTGGAAAAATTCCATGCGTAGCTGCTTCTAAAATTCCAAGCTGGTTTTCAGATGCTACAAGAGCATGGCTTTTCATATGGGGTGGACCTGTGTGAAGGCAAGAAAATATTGGACAAAAATACAGAACATGGTTGGAGAAGATGATTAAGCAACACATAGATTTTAAACCAGAATTATTTCTGGTTAGGTATAGTACCAAAAAATTATGACAAAGGGACTATTTGCTTAATCTTACATCAGTGGTGGATTCCTGCCAGTTCTAACCTCTTCTATAGAAGAGATTCCACAAATCTACAGTGCCGTTTAGAACCGGTTCCAGCTCCCTCTCCCCGCCCGTCTGCACATCATCAAGATGAAGAGTGAGAGGAGGAATTCTGGGAGTTGAAGTCCACAAGTCTTAAAGCTGTCAAGTTTGAACACCCCTGGGGTTTTTTTTCTAAAAGGGTGAGGGGTGCAAGGGTCTTGTAACTTGACAGCTTTAAGACTTGCGTGCTTCAAATGCCAGAGTTTCTCAGCCAACATTTTGGCTGCTAAGCAAGAGCGTTGTTAAGTGAGTTTCACCACATTTTGCAAGTTGGCCACTCCCACCCGGTCACATGACCAGCAAGCCACTCCCACAAAGCAGGCCACACCTACAGAAGAGGTTCTAAAAAATTTCGAAACCCATCACTGTCTTACATGTATTGACAGCAGACAGCAAGAATTGTATTTGCACAATATTGGAAACAGCAGTGGGATTCACATACTGGTTGGAACAGGATCTGAAACCCACCACTGGCGTTGTGTGTGCAAGTGTGGGGGGGGGAGGGCATTGCATTATGGATGTGTAGGCATACATGTATGCCCTTTTTGCACCCGAGCAGAAAAACGTTCTGCCACCATTGTTATAGAGTATTTCAGTCTTGTTAGATAGCAAGGCATGATTCAGCATTTCCTTCCTCTCAATCCATTTCTGGAAGCAGGCAGAAGTGATCTAATTTAATAATTAACATGTCATGTAGCTGATAAACGGACTAAATGCCTCATGAGGCCTTTTGAGTGGGTTCATCGATGAACTGGATGGACTGGGTGCAGCTGTGATTTCAGAGAAGCCAAAAAGAACTTCAAAGAGGCAGTGATGACCTCAGGAACTCTGGATGGAGACATTAATTTTGACAGCTTCAAATTGCAACTGTGGTCATTTCACTCAAGTGGCTCTGCATATGAACTATGCATGGAGATTCCAATTTATGCTGCTTAAATTTGACCCAATAGGTTGTGGGTTAATTTAATGTAGATAAGATATCGGCCATCCAGCATTGAAAATCATCAAGGCTTTCTTTTTTTAAAAAAATCGACAGATATCCATGCAGACATATATTTACATCTTAAGTGTGATTAACAGAATAATAGGGTTGGAAGGGACCTTGGAGGTCTTCTAGTCCAACCTTCTGCTCAAGCAGGAAATCCTATATATTTCAGACAAATGTTTGTCCAATCTTTTTTTAAAAAACATTAAAAAAAAACTTTAAAAACTTTAAAAATCCAGTTTTGGTCACAACACTATAAAAAAGATGTTGAGATTCTAGAAAAAGTGCAGAGAAGAGCAACCAGGATGATTAGGGGACTGGAGGCTAAAACATACGATGAACAGTTGCAGGAACTGGGCATGGCTAGTCTAATGAAGAGAAGGACCAGGGGAGACATGATAGCAGTCTTCCAATATTTGAGGGGCTGCCACAGAGAGGATGGGGTCAAGCTATTTTCCAAAGCCCCCAAAGGCCAGAGAAGGAATAATGAATGGAAACTGATCGAGGAGAGATTCAACCTAGAAATAAGGAGGAATTTTCTGACAGTGAGAACAATCAACCCATGGAACAGAAGTTGCCTTCAGAAGTTGTGGGACCTTCATCACTGGAGGCTTTCAAGAAGAGACTGGGCTGTCTTTTGTCAGAAATGGTGTCGGGTCTCCTGCTTGGGAGGTTGGACTAGATGACCTGCAAGGTCCCTTCCAACTCTGTTAATCTGTAAACCTCTAGTGAAGCACCCACAACTTCTGAAGGCAAGTCATTCCACTGATTCCTCTGTCAGGAAATTTCTCCTTAGATCTAGATTGTTCTCTCCTTGATCAATTTTTATCCATTGTTTCTTGTTCTGCCTTCAAGTGTTTTGAAGAATAGATTGACCCCCACCCTCTTCTTTGTGGCAGCCCCTTAAACACTGGGTAACTGCTATCATATCATCTCTAGTCTTTCTTTTCATTAAACCAGAGCAACAAAGATGATTGGGGGACTGAAGGTTAAAGCATGCAAGAACATTTGTTCTTGCATGCTTTAAGCTTCAGTCCCCCAATCATCTTTGTTGCTCTTCTCTGCACTCTTTCTAGAGTCTCAACATCTTTTTTTTTTACATCTTGGCAACCAAAGCTGGATGCAGTATCCCAAGCATGGCCTTACCATGGCATTATAACGTGGTAGTAACACTTCACATTATCTTGATTCTTTCCCTCTGCTGCTGGCTCTGTAAAGCACCGTGTTTCCCAGTATCTTCTCACTTTATCAGGAATTGCTTGCATTCATGGTTACAAGCCAACTTTCCTTAAAGGCTGGACATTTTTATGCCCATTCTATGTCCTTTAACTTGTGGATGGTGCCCATAACGTCTACCCCAGATTATTAAAAAATTGAGGCTGAGCCACCGTTAATTATAGTGGAAATAATTCATTTACGTTCTGCTGAAATCAAGAGCCATCTACCCAAAGTACGTTTAGTAGGGTGGGAGTGGTCTACATTTTATCTTGATTTGGTTTGGTTTGGTTTATTGGATTTATATGCCGCCCTTCTCCCAAGGACTCAGGGCGGCGTACAACATTAAAAAAAACACATATTACAAAAGTTAAAAAAGAAATTAGATAGAATATCCAAAAAACAAACCCAATTGAGATTAACAATAACATTTAATTTTTTTTGATTAAAATTAACAATAATATATCATTTATTTTATTTTGTTCAGGCCAGGCCAGCTTGCTGGAAAAGCCAACTTTTAAGGGCACATCGGAAGGACCGGAGGTCGGGGATTATACGAAGCTCCGGGGGCAGCTCATTCCAGAGGGAAGGCGCTCCCACAGAGAAGGGTCTCCCCTTGGGGGTCGCTAGCCAACACTGTCTGGCCGTCGGCACCCCGAGGAGGCCAACTCTGTGGGATCGCACTGGACGGTGGGAGGCTACCGGTGGCAGTAGGTGGTCTCGCAGGTACCCTGGGCCTAAGCCATGGAGCACTTTAAAGGTCATAATTAGTACCTTGAATCGCACCCGGAGGACAACCGGCAACCAGTGCAGGCCGCCTAAAAGGGGCACAACATGGGAGCACCTAGGTGCCCCCATGATAACCCGCGCAGACGCATTCTGGACCAGATGAAGCCTCCGGGTGTTCTTCAAGGGCAGCCCCATGTAGTGAGCATTACAGTAGTCCAGGCGAGAAAGGACGAGGGCATCTTCTCAAGGAATCCCATTAAATGAAATGAGAATATGTTTTCATTGTGTCAATTACAACATGCATCACTTCTGAGCTTCTGTCATTCTCAAAGGTATTATCCAGATACTACAAGCTAACTGGCTCCATCAGAGAGTAGGTCATCAGCTAGGAAGCATTTAAGATGCTGACTTCTCAGCCTGTTTACTCATTATAAGCAAAACAAGTTGTGTGAATACTAATGCTAAATTCCCTTTGATTGAATTATCATTCTTAATTGTTTACGGGCTTGTGTTTCCTCCAGAGTGCGCATATAATCTAAGGCAGAATTAAAATCCCATCCAGCCCTCAGAAGAATTTGTCTTGTTTAAGATTCTTGGCTATATCCGGTTTTGATAACCAGTATTGCCACTGTTGGCTTCGTGATGCATTTATGTGAATAGCCAATAGCACAAGCACACCGGCAACACACAGTTTAGGCTTGGATCCATGAGAGGAGATAATCGTTGCACAAGATGAACCTGTGCCAGAGGTGGTATTCAGCAGGTTCTGACCAGTTCTGGAGAACCAGTAGTGGAAATTTTGAATAGTTTGGAGAACCAGTAAATACCACCTCTGAGTAGCCTCGCCCCCGTCTATTCTCTGCCTCCTGAGTCCCAGCTGATTGGGAGGAAATGGGGATTTTACAGTATCCTTCCCCTGGAGTTGGGAGGGAATGAGGATTTTACAGTATCCTTCCCCTGGAGTTGGGAGGGAATGAGGATATTACAGTATCCTTCCCCTGGAGTTGGGAGGGAATGGGGATTTTACAGTATCCTTCCCCTGGAGTTGGGAGGGAATGAGGATTTTACAGTATCCTTCCCCTGGAGTTGGGAGGGAATGAGGATTTTACAGTATCCTTCCCCTGGAGTTGAGAGGGAATGGGGATTTTACAGTATCCTTCCCCTGGAGTTGGGAGGGAATGAGGATTTTACAGTATCCTTCCCCTGGAGTTGGGAGGGAATGGAGATTTTACAGTATCTACCCCTGGAGTGGGGAGGGAATGGGGATTTTACAGTATCCTTCCCCTGGAGTGAGGAGGAAATGGGGATTTTACAATATCTTCCGCTGGAGTTGGGGGGGAATGGGGATTTTACAGTATCCTTCCCCTGGAGTGGGGTGCAAATGTAGATTTTACAGTATCCTTCCCCTGGAGGGGGGTGAGAATTGAGATTTTACAGTATCCTTCCCCTGGAGTGAGTGGAGATTTTACAGTATCCTTCCCCTGGAGTGGGGAGGGAATGGAGATTTTACAGTATCCTTCCCCTCCCATACCCACCAAGCCATGCCATGGCCACAAAGCCACGCCCACAGAACCGATATAAAAAAAAAATTGAATCCCACCACTGGCCTGTGCAAAAGGTATTCCTGACCGTGGCTGCTACCTGCACCCAGTCCAAAAGATTTCCCAAACTGTCTACTACATTTAACTGGGAAAGCATACTGCATGTTTAATCAGCTCAGTTGTTATATCAGCTTCATCCCAGCACAAATTTCTTAAGTCTTCCTCGTCTGTCTCAACTTATTCGCCTTGAAACATAGATCCTTTCTTCCAGACAGTTATGTTCTGGTTCTTTTGCTAAAGTGGGGTCCAAATAAAGGAGATTTGCTGACTTTCTCCCTCCTGTCTAGGGTAATTTTAGAAGAGTGGTAAATCATAAACTAGTACTAGATACTAGTAATCCTTCATCCCTCTCCCCACTCTTCTTTCCTCTGTTCCTCCCTCCCTTCCTCCTTCCTTCCTCTTTCTTCCTTTCTCTCTCTCTCTCTCCTTTCTTTCTCTTTCTCCTTTCTCTTTCTTTCTCCAGAATATGCTCTGCAGAATATTCAAAACAGCTTAAAATCCAATACATATAGCTAACTCTTTGTTATTGCTTTATTACTGAAAATGAAGAAGAAAAATTCCAAAATAAAAACAAATGGAAATAGAAAAAGGAAAGAGAAACCATAAAACCAAAAAAGCAGGCAAACAACTTATACTGAAAACACAGTATTAAATTTTGCCCACATAATGGTACTGATGTTTAGAAATGAGGGGAAAATGCCGGAACAGAAAAACACAGGCAAGTTAAGAATCGGAAAATATGGTATTAAGAAGGTGTGATAGGTAATAATTGGATATGTATTTGTATGGTTAGTAATTAGATAAAAGAAAGGATCAATGGACAATTAATCTGATTGACTACGCATACCTGTGTAATGGATATAAAATGTAATCATTGTAAGATCCAATCACTAGATGGAAACATTTATGCCAGAAATGTTGCACAATGTCCAATGATTTTAATGTTTATTTAATTAAAAAAAACTTTGAATTACTTTTTGCCCGCATAAGATAATATCGATTAGTCTTTGTGCGATATTAATTACAAACCAACTAGGCAGCAAATACATATTTGTAAATCCTACATTGCTTCTGTAGATATATAAAAACCTGTATATCAATAACGATTTATCATTCTCTAGCCACTGTAAGCTGAATAAATTCACAATTCTTTATACTATGAAGCATTCCAATTGTTCATGCAATACTTCAATACTTAATTATATGTCCAGCTTTGAACCATATATTCCACTTAAATTTGTAATTAAAACTACACATTATAAAACTTACTAAAAATGGGCATGAGTATATAAGTGGTGTAAGTATCCCATCCAAAATCTTATATTTCGAATGTAATCAGATCGACAGCTAATTCTTTCTAAGCATTGCTTAGGGAAGACACTATTTTCTCCAATTAATCTGATCTTGAGATTGGAAAAGACTATTTAGTAATCCTTAAGAACCTTAAAAGTTGATTTGGTTCCGTAAGGTCTTCTATCATAGATAGAACTCATGGAGAAGAGTGGCTATTGAGTGGCTATAGAGCCTAGGTGGCGCAGTGGTTAAATGCAGCACTGCAGGCTACTGCTAGATCAGCAGGTCAGCGGTTCAAATCTCACTGGCTCAGGGTTGACTCAGCCTTCCATCCTTCCGAGGTGGGTAAAATGAGGACCCAGATTGTTGGGGGCAATATGCTGACTCTCTGTAAACCGCTTAGAGAGGCCTGAAAGGCCTATGAAGCGGTATATAAGTCTACTGCTATTGCTATTGCTATTGCTATTGGGATTGCCTCTGAAGACCAATTGATTAATCTTAATGGATTAATTAATTGGATCATTTATGCTGTTGATTGGCAACTAAGACAACAGGCCTGTCAACTGAACAGGTCAGTGGTCCAATCCAGCAGGTCACTCCTTACATCTTCTTCTTTTTAAAATATTTTTACGTCCCTGTAATCCCTTTGGCCGGGGGTGGAGTTGGAGCGACAAGATGGAGCTGAGAATTTACTAGCCAGATGCCCTTCCTGATGCCTATATAGAGTTTGCAGCAGATATTTTTTCTTTGTGCCCTAAAAGGTAAACATCTGTCGCTGGCTAGGATTGAACTTTCAACCTTCAGAGAGGGAGGCGAGCATCTTCAACTCTTCGTCTTCAGCCACTCAAGTCACCGTTCCCATTATCCTGTTTGCATTCTTAACTCCTTATTCCAAGTTTTAATCTAGCTAGGGTAGCTCTTCATGCCATACTACAAACTTCTGTTCAGCAATATTCTTTCATAGCAGCAAAATATGGATTAACCTCATCCTAAACATCCCACTATACTAGCAATTACTCAGGGAGTTTAGATTCTGCTAACACATCTGGACAGCACTGTGAAATGAAAAGATACTTTAGTTGGGGAAAAAATTGGGAGTGCACCAAAATGCAATGCAAGTGTGACAAGATGGAGCTGAGAATTTACTAGCCAGATGCCCTTCCTGATGCCTATATAGAGTTTGCAGCAGATATTTTTTTCTTTGTGCCCTAAAAGGTAAACATCTGTCGCTGGCTAGGATTGAACTTTCAACCTTCGGAGTGGGAGGCGAGCATCTTGTCGCTCCAACTCCACCCCCGGCACCCCATGCCCCGTAGATGTGCATGCATGTACCACACAGAAGCCCAGCTGGCAAGCAGAAGCTATGCACCCATGCGCGACGGAGCTGGGCTGGCGTGCCCACAGAGAGGGCTCTTAGCTTCGCCATCATGAGTATATATCTTCCCAGTCCTATAAAGATTAAGACCCTAAAAAATTATAATTGTGCATTCTTGTCTGACAATCGATTTCAGATTTCTCTTCAATTAGCCTCAGCTTTTTTTAAAAAATTTCAGGTGAATTAAGATAATGTCATAAGACTTACGATCAACTTTACAATCATCTATATAGAGTGGAATGATAATGAATGGAATCAAAGTTATTTTACAAGGTGTTTCTTTTTTTCTTTTTTACCTTAAACAAGTCTAAAGGGATCTGAAGTGCACCACAAATATGCCCATATATTTGATAGGAAATGGCAAGATAATTACAGGACTATAATTACTTTTGAAGAACGGCCCTTGAACATTTCAAAGGAAAATGACCTTAATAGATGTCAACGCTTTGCCTCAACTTATAAAGTCATCTTAGACGTCTGGATGCTCTTTTTACAATGAAGCGGATTATCAACTATCCCGTCTTTCTATTTGACGTGTAAAATAGGGGATATTTTTTTTTAAAAAAAATTGAAAACACAGAATTAAAAAAATATATATATATAGCATGAAATTGAAGCTAGGAACAGACGCAGAGCACACCACTGATCACTGGGGACAGCCAATAATGTTATCTAATTAATTAGTTTGACAGCAAATTGTGTGACATATTTCTTGAGGCTGGCGGCTTTAACATCTAAACCTTGTTGATTAGGACGTGCATGTTTCAATAGAATAAAAGCTGTTAGACATTAGAACTGGTGAATAGCATTGCATATTAGGAGTAGACAGAGACAGAGACAGAGAGAGGGGAGGGAGGGAGGGAGAGAGGGAGACAGACAGAGAGAGAGGAAGGGAGAGAGAGAGACAGACACAGAGAGAGGGGGGAGGGAGAAAGGGAGAGAGGGTGGGAGAGAGAGAGTGGGAGGGAAGGAGAGAGAGAGAGAGAGAGAGAGAGAGAGAGAGAGAGAGAGAGAGAGAGAGAGAGAGAGAGAGAGAGAGAAGAGGCCTAGTTGGTGAACTAGTGCCACACCTACAGAGGAGGTTCAAAAAAAAATTGAAACCCACCACTGACACACAGACAGACAGACAGACAGACAGACAGACAGACAGACAGACAGATTCACAGAGAGAGAGAAAGAGAAAGAAAGGAAGAAAGAAAGAAATAAAAAAGAAAAAAGAAAGAAAAAGAGAGAAAGATGAAAGGAAAAAAGGAAAAAGGGACAGAGAGACAAAAGGAAGGAAAGAGAGAGAGAGAGAGAGAGAGAAAGAAAGAAAGAAAGAAAGAAAGAAAGAAAGAAAGAAAGAAAGAAAGAAAGAAAGAAAACACATGGCCAGCAAGCCACTCCCACCAGGTCACATGGCTGGCAAGCCACTCCCACAAAGGAGGCCACACCCACAGAGTAGGTTTGAAAATTTTTTGAAAGCCACCACTGGTTCTAGGATAATGGTTGAGGGGTGTGTGTTGTGTGTGTGTGTGTGTGTGTGTGTGTGTGTGTAGGTAAATCCATGATGTTTATTCTTGTGAGCATGCAGCTTTGATATGAGAATTAAAGGTAAAGGTTCCCCACGTACATATGTGCTAGGCGTTCCTGACTCTAGGGGGCGGTGCTCATCTCTGTTTCAAAGCTAAAGAGCCAGCGCTGTCCGAAGATGTCTCCGTGGTCATGTGGCCGGCATGACTGAACACCGAAGGAACACGGAACGCTGTTACCTTTCCCACCAAAGGTGGTCCCTACTTTTCTACTTGCATTTTAACGTGCT
>NW_028261390.1:67043869-67098869 GCF_051295495.1 Thamnophis sirtalis | reverse complement strand
TGGCGTGCCTGCAGACAGGGCTCTGCGTGCCACCTAAAAATCTAACTTTTTTAATGACCCTGTAATTCCTCAAGGTGGAGTCAGGGTGACTGAACGTAGCTGAGTATTTGCTGGCTGGATGCCCTTCCTGACACCTATCTGGAGCTCACAGCAGATGTTTTCTCTCTTTGGGCCCACAGAGAGAAATATCTGTCGTTATCTAGGATCGGACTCCCAGCCTCTATCATAAGTAGTGTCGAGAGCTCCCCCTTTAGGCCACTAAATCTTTCACCAAATCTAACATTAAGGTTATGAATGAAAGTATGTATGGTTAAATCAGTTTCATACATTTATCCCATTCCCAACACATATTTCTGGCTGATTACAGATTCCTGCAATAAAACATTACGTGTGACCATCTTCAGGATGAGTGAAGCATTTGTGTTCAACAGCAGAGGGTCCCTATAGTCTGGGACAAATTAAAGCATGATAATTGATTTTATAAAGTACTTAAGGATCCAGGTACTATTTCATATACGTTAGATTGAAGCAAGGCTAGAGATGTGATACACTATCTGTCTGGAATACTGCATACAGTTTTGGTTGACACGATGTGAAAAAAAGATGTGAAGACTCTAGAAAGAGTGCAGAGAAGAGTGATTAGGGGACTGGAGGCTCAAACATATGAAGAATGGTTGCAGGAACTGGGTATGTCTAGTTTAATGAAAAGAAGGATTTAGCCATATTTCTGTAAGATCTTTTGGGCTGTAACTCTGATCCAAAGTTACCTACTGAGATTCCATGATTAATGATGGGCTTGCATCTTGATTTATCCTGCTTTTAACCATTGTGCCATATCTCTTTCACTTTCTGGTTTCCAACACTGGTATTTGTCTCCCAATTGTCCCCTTTCTTTGTCTGTTTTGATACTTCCCACCTCTGATGTACACATCAGCGTCGTTTGAAAGAGTGCAGAGAAGAGCAACTAAGTTGATATGGGGACTGAAGGCTAAATCATATGAAGAACGGTTGCAGGAACTGGGTATGTCTAGTTTAATGAAAAGAAGGACTAGGGGAGACATGATAGCAGTCTTCCAATATCTCAGGGGCTTCCACAAAGAAGAGGGAGTCAAGCATTCTCCAAAGCACCTGAGGGCAGGACAAGAAGCAATGGGTAGAAACTAATCAAAGAGAGAAACAACTTAGAACTAAGGAGAAATTTCCTGACAAGTAGAACAATTAATCATATGAACATATGAAGAACAGTTGCAGGAATTGGGTTTAATGAAAAGAAGGACTAGGGGAGATATGATAGCAGTGTTCCAGTATCTCAGGGGCTGCCACAAAGAAGAGGGAGTCAAGCTATTCTCCAAAGCACCTAAGGGTAGGAAAAAAAGCTATGGGTGGAAACTAATCAAGGAGAGAAGCAACTTAGAACTAAGGAGAACTTTCCTGACAGTTAGAACAATGAATCAGTGGAACAACTTGCCTCCAAAAATTGTGAATGCGCCAACACTGGAAGTTTTTAAGAAGATGTTGGATAACCATTTGTCCGAAGTGATGTAGGGTTTCCTGCCTAAGTAGGGGGTTGGACTAGAAGACCTCCAAGGTCCCTTCCAACTCTGTTGTTCTGTTCTGTTCCACTCCACTCCATTCCATTCCGTTCTGTTCTATCTATAAAAAGGAATGGCTAAAAAGAAACTCCACTTGTTCAGTGGAGTACAAGGGTACCATATTTTTGGCCAGTGCGGCATCGACTGATGCTGTACAAAGAGATCAAAAGAGCATTGGACCCTCTATTTCTGATTTCCTCACCTTGGTGATGTGCCTGGCCTCCCATTTACAAAATTATCATTTTGCTAAAGCTGGAGCCTAATTCACTTTTTGGCTCACAAAGTCCCTTGTGCTTTTGTGTTTCTAATATGGCTGCCTTACTGGGTAAGCTGTGTAATCATTGGACACTAAAGAAAGCCTCCCACTAATTGTTTACTGCAATTAATGTTATTAAAAAGGGCTTTTTAGCTGCTACAGCTGTGACCCATTTGGTGAGTGCTTGTATCCACATTGGTTCCTTGTTCGGCCTGTTCCATCACAACATATCCAACAAGGTAGAGATGATCCAGAAATGTAATTGTTGCTTCATTATCGAAATGGACATGTTGGAAGTTATCAATGTAAATATGAACAAATTGAAAAACTGTCTCTATCAAACTCATAGAAATGAGTTCTTTGATAGAGAAATGAAGGTGGCGAGTGGGACCCCGTCAAAACATCACCAAGATACTCTCAATCTTACACGGGAAACGACCCGAATACACCAAGACCTGCATACCTGTTACCAGTGAGATTAATTTTGTTCTCCAAAACTGAACACTTCAACAATAGAATAATTATGGAAGCTATCGAAATAGAGAAACACCCCACAACTCCATTTTCATTTGACTATAACTATTTAAACGTCCTTCATCATAAAATATACCAAGATTTAATACATAACCACATACTGGCATTTCATTTAATATTTCTAAAATCCTCCATTAACACTGAATCCTTATATCCTATTCTAGCTAAACATCCATAATATTTAATAACAAAGTTTCATTTCATTTTTTTATTTCATTTCCTTTATTTGTATGCCGCCCTTTTCCCTGGGGGGACTCAGGGCGGCTCACAATTCAAAAAGGGAGGGGGGGAAAGACAAACAGTATTCCAATATGGAAACAATACAACATATTAAAAGAGAGCACAACAGTCACACAATTCGGGTGGGGTTGGAATCTTAACCCCAGGCCAGCCGGGATAGCCAGATCTTTAAAGCAGCGCGGAAGGATTGGAGGGTGGTGAGGGTCCGAATCTCCACGGGGAGTTCGTTCCAGAGGGTCGGAGCAGCCACCGAGAAGGCTCTCCTCCGGGTAGTTGCCAGTTTGCACTGGCTAGTAGTTTTTCTACGTTTTCTAAGTTTCTAAGTTTTCTAACCCTCCTTTCCAAATCACTGTTGGCAATTTTCATCTAGTTCCCTTATATTCATATTCATATTCATATTCATATTGATGTATGTACGTATGTGTATATCTATATCTATATCTATAATCTCTCTATGTCTCTATCTATCTATCTATCTATCTATCTATCTATCTATCTATCTATCTATCTATCTATCTATCTATCTATTTCTCTATCATCTATCTACCTATCTATCTCTATCTATCTATCTATCTATCTATCTATCTATCTATCTATCTATCTATCTATCTATCTATCTATCTATATATATATATATATGTTTTCTGAGGTTTTTGAGGGTGTTTGTATGTAGGTCTTTGGTTATTCAGGTTTTCTCCTGCGTAAAATTGGAAGTGTCTTGGCGAGGTTTCGATGAAGTCTCATTTGTCATCTTCAGGCTGGTTTACTCACACACACACACACACACACACACACACACACACACATTTGACATGACCGAAAGAGTGAATTGTTTCCTGCAAAAAACCCCTCCCCGTTCGCTCCGATTTTGTTTCCTATGGGAGGGGCAAATCACCTCCAAGGTGTGGCTTTACTCCTAAGTCGACCCTGCTTTCTTAGTTGTTCTTGTCTTCTGGCACCTCTGCGCATGCACACACAGGGAACAGGCTCCAGCTGTTCTTCCGCCTCACTGCTGTCTAACTCCCTCTCTGCCTCTGACGCAGAGCCCTCATCTGAGCTTTCCTCAGCCCCCAGGATGGCCCATGTTCCTCCCCAACCTCCTCACTGTCCGACTCTGCAGCCAGTTATGCTGGCGGCTGGTGGGCCACAACAGTTAGATGAAAAAATCAAATGCAGCGTTCATCCTTTAAAATCCTAAAATATATGCAATGTGCAGAGGAAAAAAAGATGTTGTTGGATAGCTTATAGCAGGTGAATGAAGATGTTTGTTCTGTAGATGCGATAAGACATCTACAAGACTGTGCAGCTAAGGCATCTATCATTGTCTTCTTCCCTTCAAGATAGTTAAGAGGTCCTTGCTTGCCACAACTCACACTGTATTCTATCATTAGAAGCTTTTGTGGCCTTTGGTAATTCCCCCATCTCCTCAAACTGGTTGGCTCAGACTATAAATATTCACATTCTCACACACTAGCAACAGCAACAAGGATGCCAACCCTGATCAGAAGCCAACCCTAACAACAACAACAACAACAACAACAACAACAACAACAACAACAACAGAATTTAAGGAATCGAACTCTCAAACTCAATAAGATTGTATTCAACTTCCAATATCAAGTAGTGTGAGAAGGATCTCATGCTACTCTGAAAGGGGAAAAATAACCAGGCTTTGTTTGGGCTCATGTTTCTCATTTTCCTTCTCCCCCACCATCCCAGATCAGAGTGGTGGGAGGAATGATCTTTTCTTAAATGTAGGAAATGCAATTCCCTGTGTGATGGCAAATCAATGATTAGTGTGGTCTAATGCCCCCAATGGACAACTCATTGATTTAAAACTTGCTGTCAGAAAGGCTTATGAAGGCTTGCAGAGACATTCAATGCAAATAAAGAAATGTGTGAGGAGGAGGGGGGGAGGAAGGAGGAAAAGAGGAGGAGGAGGAGGAGGAAGAGGAGGAGGAGGAGGAGGGGTGGTGGTGGTGGTGGAGGAGGAGGAAGAGGAGGAACAAGAAGGCAGAAGGAGGAGATGTGGAGGAAGAGGACAGGAAGAAGAAGAAGTAAAAGGAGGAGGAGGAGGAGGACACAAGGAGGTGATGGAGGAAGAGGAGAATAAAGAAGAAGGCAGAAGGAACAGGAGAAGTGGTGGAGGAGGAGAAGAAGGAAAAAGAGGAGGAGGAGAAGAGGAGGAGGACGAGGAAAAAGGAAGAAGAAAGAAGAAGGAGGAGGGGAGGAGGAAGAGGAGGAAGAAGAAGAAGAAGAAGAAGAAGAAGAAGAAGAAGAAGAAGAAGAAGAAGAAGAAGAAGAAGAAGAAGAAAGAGGAGGAGAGGTGGTGAAGGAGGAGAAGGAGGAAAAAGAGGAGATGGAGGAGGAGAGGATAAAGAAGCAGGAGGAGGAGAAGGAGGAAGAAGAGGAGGAAGTAGAGGAGGAGAAGAAGAGGTTGAGGAGGAAAAAGAAAGAAGAAAGGAGGAGGAGGAGGAGGAGGAGGAGGAGGAGGAGGAGGAGGAGGAAAAGAAGTGGAGGAGGAGGAATTGCAATGCTTGACAAAATAAGGTGTAGATTAAAAGCAACCTACTAACAGAAAAGGGAAACTAGTTTCAGGACAGAAGTGGGAAGAAATATATAAAGTAGGATCAAAATAATTTCTCTTTCCTCAGAAGAATGAAGGAACCCTAAGGGCGGAGTATCCAAACCAAAATGTCTGAACTTTCAAAAAAGCGCCTGGTTTTTCACAATCGCCCTTAGACCAGTTGCTCTCTCTCAGAAAACAAACCCAGCCTTGGATCCTATCGTTCCCTGAACCGTCCTATTTATTGTGAAAACAATCCCTCTGTCAGAAACTACCAGCCGTGCTTTACCGAAGTTTGCTGAATGCAGTGGCAAAATAAGGTCGCACCACTTTTCTTTCTGTTCTGGCTTTTGTGCTCCAGACAGTAGCAAAATGAAGTCGGGGCATAACCTCTTTCAAGTGATCAGACTTTTCCATAATTGCCTGAAGTGTCTTGACCAACTCTGACTGGTTTTGTTCTTTTCGCTGTCCTTGAAGGAACTTGTTTCCAGGATCTGCTTTCTCCTTTGACTATTCTCCTTTGCTGGTACATAGTCTATGTGGATATTGTTATAGCAATTTGAATTCTAATGGGAAATTGAAAACTCTTATAAATAGCACGAGCAAGAACACTTAGACTAACATACCACTTCACAAGGTTTTGCAGCCCTCTCGTAGCCAATATGACACGCCTAATAAATCTGTGCATTGAGGAACATTCCTGCCTTGGAATCCTGACTCTGTTGGGTGTGGTAAATGGTAAATGGTAAATTTATTTATAGGCCGCCCTTTTCCCTGGGGGGACTCAGGGCGGATTACAACAGATAGGGCGGGAAGACACACAATGACATATATAAATAACATATAATTAAAATAAAAGCAACATTCATTCAACATTCGGGCGGGGATGGATTGTAATCTTTAACCCCAGGCCTGACGGGATAGCCAGATCTTGAGGGCTGTGCGGAAGGTCTGGAGGGTGGTGAGGGTACGAATCTCCACGGGGAGATCGTTCCAAAGGGTCGGAGCTGCTACTGAAAAGGCTCTCCTCCGCGTAGTTGCCAGTCGACACTGACTGGCAGATGGAACTCGGAGGAGGCCCAATCTGTGTGACCTAATAGGTCGCAGGGAGGTAATTGTGTTACTTGAAACCCTAACAACTGATCAATGGGAGCCGAGGTGGCGCAGTGGTTAGGGTGCAGTACTGCAGGCCACTTCAGCTGACTGTTATCTGCAGTTCAGCGGTTCTAATCTCACCGGCTCAAGGTTGACTCAGCCTTCCATCCTTCCGAGGTGGGTGAAATGAGGACCCAGACTGTGGGGGCGATATGCTGACTCTGTAAACCGCTTAGAGAGGGCTGAAAGCCCTATGAAGCGGTATATAAGTCTAACTGCTATTGCTATTGCTATATGGAAGAACATATCCACCATTGCATCCAGTTTCTGCCCTTCTCCCATTTGTATTTAAGAGAGCAAGATTTGCACCAGAAGTCCAGCATTCCCTGGACTTATACTGCTCACCTGCCTGGAACCCACGCTGCATTTCGGACATTAAAACATTACAGAGAGTCCAGAGGTATTTTGCAAGAAGAGCACTCAAGTCCTCTGCTCGTAATAGAATTATGTATATGTAATTACGTAAGGGGGCGTGCATAAGCCCACTAGCATGCCTACCGTCCCTGTCCTATTGTCCCCATTTCTATGTACTATTTTTGTGTGTTTATAGCTACGTTTTGCTTATTTACATCCATTTATTTGTGTCACTTTTCCGTGGGTCTTCATACTTGTTTCCTTGTACTTGTTGACAAATAAATAAATAAATAAATTCCAAAAATAAATGCTTCCTAATTAACAAATATTTTGATTTTACGTACCAACACTGATGCCGCCTTGTGTCGCCTCAACAACACATTTCCAGATCGTTTCTTCAAGGATTCCCACTTGTGTTTTTTTTTTTAAACTTGTAGTTAGAATTTCCCACTAAATAACAATGTATAGTACATGTGTGCATTGTTGTTTTGGCTGTTGTTCTTCCTGGGAAGAGAAAAAAAAAAGAAGAAATCTATAAATGTCCACCGGAGACCTTTTAAATCTTGCAATGTGGTCCCCTCTGTGAGCTTGTTAAAAGAAAATAAACCGTTCCAATGTACTAATTCAGTGTGCTTGCTGAACTATAAAAGCACAAGAAAGATGAGCAAGGGAAGGAAAAAAACAAAGGCAAGTTCTTAAAAACACAAAAATAAACCCAGAGTAGAATGTATAGGGCACACATGTAGAAAAAAAATATTGTGATGTTAATAGAATAAAAGGAGAAAGTCAACAATGGATGGAAACTGATCAAGGAGAGCTTCAACCTAGAAATGAGAAATTTTCTGAGTGTTCGGGCCGCCGGCAGCCAGCGGAGCGGGTAGCAGAGTCGGACAGTGAGACGGTTGGAGAGGAAGATGGGCCAGTTCTCAGGGCTGAGGAAAGCTCAGATGAGGGCTTTGCATTGGAGGCAGAGAGAGAGCTAGAGAGCAGTGAGGCAGAGGAACAGCTGGAGCCTGTTCCCTGTGTGTGCATGCGCAGAGCTGCCAGAAGACAAGAACAACTAAGAAAGCAGGGTCGACTTAGGAGTAAAGCCACACCTTGGAAGTAATTGGCCCCTCCCATAGGAAACAATAGAGGAATGAACGAGGAAGGGGCTTTTTCAGGAAACCATTCGTTCTTTTGGTCATGTCAAGAGTGGAAAGTTCTGTTTGTGATTATAAGAGACGCTGTGATAAGTGTGGCCTTGGCCTGCATTTGAAAACTAGTTACCTGGCAGCTCTCCAGATGAGATAAGGTTTGTGTTGGTAAACATTCCTCTGAAAGACTGTTTGCTAAGCCTTGCTGACAGTGAATGAAAGTAATTCAGTCATGTAAATAAAAGGGAGTTTGACCAGGACCAAGATTCTCTCTCTTTCTCTTTCTCTGTCTCTGTGTCTGTCTCTCCCTCCCTCCCTCCCTCTCAGGGTGTGCTCTGACACCACTGCTCCTTCGGGGCATGTTGGTGCAGGAGAAGTCCCCTGCGCAGCACAGTTCCAGCCCAGGCAAGCTCTGCCCCCATTGCCACCACTGGCCATCTTGCAATGGTAGACAAGCGGAGAGCCACGTGGAAGGCAGACAAGCATGTCGGGGCCGGCTGGTCGTAGGTAAGGGATCTAGCAGCCTACTCCCTTCCCCGCAGCCCTGCCATGCTTCCCTGCCTTCCACACTGCCTTCCCACCTGCTTGCCTTCTGAGGTCGGTATCCAGCCTGGTCTGGCCAGTGGGTGGGCGTGCAACCCTTGGTGGAGACGTAGCCACTGTTCTGGGGCTGAGAGGGGCAGCAGAAGTGGCAGTGGTGCTCCGGGAGGGCAGGCACCAGGCACATGTTCCAGGGCTGCTGTACATATGTACCACTTGCCATCCCGGAGCACTAGTGCCACTGCTGCTCCTCTCAGTGCCAGAGCAGTGGCTGCATCTCCACCAAGGGCTGCCCGCCCACCCACTAGCAAGGCTGGGCTGGACGCCAACCTTGGAAGGCAAGTGAGTGTAGGGGACTGCCAGGAAGGCTGTGTGGAAGGCAGACAAGTGTGGCAGGCCTGCAGGGAAGGGAGTAGACTGCTAGCTCACTTCCCCGGGGCTGGGCAGCCCCAACATGTTTGCCTGCCTTCCATGCAGCTTTCCATTTGCCTTCACAAGTTGGCCACAGGGACACCAGGAAGGCCTTGTGAAAGGCAAGACTGCAGGGCTGCAGACCACAGGGAAGGGAGAAGGTGGGGCAGGATGAGATAGTGGGGTGAGTGAGCGGCGACCGGGGGACCAGTTCATGGGCATGGCCAGCCAGCGGTCCCTACTGGTTCAGCAATCCAGGCCCAATGTCTGCTACCGGTTCTCTCAAACCGGTCCGAACCGGTAGGATTTCACCCCTGGTTTCCTGCCTGAGCAGGGGGTTGGACTAGAAGACCTCCAAGGACCCTTCCAACTCTGTTGCTCTGTCAGTCTCTAACCTTGAGATAAAAGAATGGGATGATAGGGAAAGTTTTCCAACAGTGACTATCTTCTCCTGCCATCCTCCTCCACCTCCTCCTCCTCCTGCTGCCAGTACAAATTTGAACTCTTCTTGTTCAATTTCCCTGAAAGGGATTAACACAACTTTGTGATGTGAGTTTTGCAGAGTTGTTCACAAGACACGGGGGGGGGGGGGGAGCCAAGATCCATTTTGTAAAATTGTCCTTCTTGGAGGATACCTGTCTGGAAAATAGAAGAGGGAAAGCAGAAGAGAGGGCACCAGTTTGTATTGAAATTTACTGTGAGTTTTTGCCTTAGGAAAAAAAATATGAATTTGAAAGAATCCGTCTACATTTTGAATAACATTTTAAAGAAGGGAATTGCATCAAGCAAGGACATTTGGAACATTGCTGTTTATTGTGTGTTTTGAATCTATATATATAAAAGCCAAATACCACTCACTCATCACAAAATCTCCAGAATTGCAAAGCCTACGAACCTGACATTCGGCATGCATGTTCCTCTTGGCTTCTAAGATCATTAGTATTTTTTTATACAGTATTATATTAACATGCTCTGATGCTAAGGAGTTAGACATTCTACTCCCGCTCCCCGTCTGAAAAGAACTCTGTTCCAACTGCCAATTGCCTTATATTAACATGCTCTGATGCTGCCCCTTTGCTAGACCGGGTGTGGCCGTGGCCAGGGCGTGATTCATCCAGTCTGTGGGCTGGGAGTTTAGACCATTCTACTCTCCCTTCCCACCTGGAAAGAACACTGTTCCAACTGCCAGTTGCCTTATGACATGCTCTGATGCTAAGGAGTTGCACATTCTTACGTTTCAAGCTTTAAATATCAAGCCCGATCACATAGTTTCATAGTGAAGCACGGGTAGCCAGCTAGTGTCCTATAAAGGAACAGCCCACTTTTTTTAAAAAAAAAAATCTGCTCAGTGATATTTCTTTTGTGGTATATTACATGATTCTGATTTTGATTTAATTCAGATAAAATATGACTTCTAATCCTTTAAATGAGGTTATTATAGAGAGCGCAGCCAAATGTTGAAATCCCTGTCCATCTGCATTAGAAACCTGTTTTCTGTCCCCAAGATTTCAGTAAGTGAAACTGACAACTGTTCTTTTCATCTCGCCAATTTCTTGTCACTCAGGAAATCTTTCTCTATTTGACGTTAGTTGCCAATCAGTATGTCAAAAAAAATATGCATTCCTATCAGACAGTCATCCCGAGGAGTTAGAATGTCATTGTTTCTACGGCTTAAAATTATAAATAAATTACAATATAGAATATAAATGAATTAATCATTTTCCAGGGAGATTTCCTCAATTGTGGGTATTACCCCACCCCCACGCATTTGAGCTTGATTGTCCCAAAGGTGCTTTTTTTTTAAATAAAAAAGGCAACTGGACTTTAATTTTTCCTTGAAAAGAATTTGCCAGATGATTCTTGCAATCATCTGGTTGTTAGCTCTCTTTCTGAGAATCATTGACCCCACTTGGAAGTTTATCTGTGCTCTGAAAAAATACCGTATTTTTCGGAGTATAAGACGTACCTTAGTTCTTGGGGAGGAAAATAATAATAAGAAAAATTCTGCATCTGCCTACCAGCATCCATGGTATTCGGCTGACACATGGTAACAAGGTCAGCCAATGAATAGGCATAGCAACTAAGTCAGCCAATGAGGGCTATTTGGACTTTGAAATTTGCTGTGTGAGCAACAAGGAGACAGGAAGGAGCCTGGCTTAGCCGAGAACTGAAAGTAAAACTGCTTGTGTTTTGCTTGTATTTACTGCTCCCTTGGAAAACCTGCTTTTGGTAATGTATTGTATATTATTATTATTATTATTTTGAATCCTGCTGCATCAGTTACTGTGCTTTCTGAATGTGATGGCTGCTACAAACTCTGACCAGCCAGGTCAGCTTCAGCACTTATTCCATCCTGATTCAGCACAGCTGATTGGTGGGTGGATCGGACTGCCGGAATACCCCCAATCAGCTGTTCCAGGCTGCAGGGATTGCCACAGACCATCGCTGCCTCCATGCCTCACGTTTTTGGCCTCTGATGGAGCTACCTTCGGTGTATAAGACGCACCCAAATTTTCACCCTCTTTTTGGGGGGATAAAAGGTGTGTCTTATACATTAAATATGGTAAATCTTTCCAACCTCCACCATTCAGTGAGAACTGTAGAAGTTTCTTGGATGAGAAGCGAAACCTCTTCAAGGAAAAAACAAAGCCCAGTTGCCTTTTGAAAAAGCACTTTTGGGACAACCATGACCTGGATGACTGATAAACTCCATAGATGTTTCAGCTTGAAATGGAGAATATATAAAGGGAATATACACCCTTTTCTGCACACTTCATGACATTCATTGCAGAGGTGGGTTCCTACCAGTTTGCACCTATTTGGTAGAACTGGTTCATCAAATCTTCCGAACCAGTTAGAAGAGGTTCCACCAGTGGACCTGGAAAGCAGGCCACACCTACAGAAGAGGTTCCAAAAAATTTTGAAACCCACCACTGGTCCTTGATATGATTATTCTACACTATCATGCTCATATTTATAAAACTCAGTGCCTCTGTGAAAGGTAAGGATGACTACTGCGTTTGTGGTGCAATCAGAACATTGCGTGTGTTGAAGTTGTTTTAACGCAAACCAAAGATGTCTTTTAAAAAACAAGTTTACATCCTATTCTTATGCCTGCCAGTGCTGTGTGTGAGGTAATTTAAGGTGGTTCTTACAAGTGTTGTTGGCACCTTCATATCTGGTCACATGGGTGGCAAGCCACTCCCATTCAGTGACATGGGTGGCAAGCCACTCCCACAAAGGAAGCCACACCCACAGAGTAGGTTCGAACAATTTTTGAAACCCACCATTGATTCATTGCATGGGTGCTGGAAACAATGGTGTATCTTTGTCAGATCGATCAAAACTTTACAGCTTTCCAGATTCGTAGGAAAAATTGTGTAGCGCAAAGCGGGGGAAGGGAGCTTAAAAAAGTTTTGCGAAATCATTTATATATTCACCTTGGATCCAAAGCCCACTGTTGCTGAGATCCAAAGAATAAACAGCTAGCTTTAACAGTAACTGAGATATCAATATTACACTGTTTGAACAAGGACAGCTCAAAACTACCAGCCAAGAATATGCGTTTCCCACAGTCAGGTGGGAGGGAATCACAGTCCAAAGTGATAGAAGTAGATATCTGACCTTGGGTGGGTTTTTTTCCCCTATGATGTTCCTTTAAAAGAAAATTTAAAAAAGGACTCCGAGAGGATCATTCTTGTGTCATTTTGTCAATATTAATCTTTCAAATCCCTTACAGCCCTTGGTAATGATAAGCCTCACTCAGGAGCATTATTGGAGAATTTCTGATGCTCCTAGATGTTCTTACAGGAAATAGCAATTTCAACGTACAGTATATGTCCAAATGCTGGCTGGGGAATTTCAAGGTGTGATTTGCATACTGCTGTATCCTACATATTGAAAAGTTTCAGGTTTTTTTTGTGTGTGTGTGTCCCAAATGAATCCTTTTTCAGGTCCAAAAATCTGTTTTTTGAATATCATTAGTAATTCTTATGCAGAATTATATTAACTCGCTCTGATGCTAAGGAATTAGACATTCTACTACCCCTCCCCACCTGAAAAGAACTCTGTTCCAACTGCCAGTTGCCTTACCTTAACACACTCTGAAGCTGCCCCTTTGCTAGACCGGGTGTGGGTGTGGCCACAGCATGACTCATCCGGCCTGTGGGCTGGACGTTTAAACATTCTACTCCCCCTTCCCACCCAAAAAGAACTCCGTTCCAATGGCCAGTTGCCTGGCTGGAGAATTTCAAGACCTGATTTGCATACTGTAAATGTATCCTACATATTGGAAAGTTTCATGGTGGTTGTTTTTTTATCTCAAATCCTCTTTTGGGATTTTGTCAGCTGCCCAGAACCACAAAGCCTGATGGTTCTGTTCATTATTAAACCATCTTTCCAATCAGCCTCTATGTTTCCAGTGTCTTTCTCCCGGCTTGCAAGTAAAACAGATGGATATTCCTTCCAACACAATGCAGGAGTCCCACCCTTGGAAACTCAACTTTGGAATGAATGTATCTTCCCTGCCAGTCCAAGGTGTCTTTTTAACACCTTCCTCAAAGACAAAAACAAAGATATTGCACCTAAGATCGCCATATCTTTTGCAACTTTCAAAGCGGGGCTGGGATTCAGCCAGTTTTGTTTATCATTTCATTTTTGTATTGGATTTATATGCCGCCCTTCTCCCAAAGGACTCAGGGTGGCGTACAACATTAAAAAAAGACATATTACAAAAGTTAAAAAGGAAATTAGATAAGAGTATCCAAAAACAAACCCAATTAATATTAACAATAACATTTTGAAAATTAGATTAAAATTAACAATTAAATCAATCATTTATTTTATTTTGTTCAGGCCAGGCCGGCTTGCTGGAAAACCCAACTTTTTAGGGTGCGTCGGAAGGACTGGAGGTCGGGGATTATACGAAGCTCCGGGGGCAACTCATTCCAGAGGGAAGGCGCTCCCACGGAGTTTCGACCGGTTCAGGCAAACTGGTAGTTTCTGGTGAGTGTTTGGCCCTGCCCACCACCCTTGCGATTTCCTGTCCTATATTTCCCTGTTTTTTTAGCTCAGCTGATTTGCACACGTGTCTGCTGTTTTACTCACAGGTGCTGACAGAGAAGGTAAGTTTTGAAGCTTCAAAAGGTGGTGTTTTTTAACTGATCCGTGTGTGTGCAAAGCTTAAGCATGAAGCGTGTACTCACCGAACTGGTTGTTAAACTGCTTGCATCCCACCGCTGCGTCAGAGGGATTGAGTCTGCCTGAGCCATGTTTTCAAAACTCTCTACAACCTTGGAAACATGCAAAAAAAATAAAATTATGCCCGCTGAGGACAAACTATATTTCCTTTTCAAAAGGCGTACAAACAGATCTTCAAATAGCTTCGACCGGCTTAGCCAAAGGAAAGGAAGCGAACAAGCCTGAAAAAAAAAAAGTACTCATTGCAAAAAATTTTCTTTTCATACCAGGCTAAAATTTAGAAGCTTTGAATACCCTCTTTATTATTTCCTGTGCAGTTTGGTTCACTAGAATAGCTGGAGTTTGGCGTTCAGCACTGCTTGTAAGTTATGGTTGCCCCAGAAACACTGGATAGGCTGCTGAATTTACTTTCCTGTGGCTCCAACTTCCTTTTTGTATTTTTATTTTTTATTTTCAAATTCAGACACAGTTGAAAGGGAACCTCAAAGTTGGACAAGAAAATGGTCTTGTGTGCGACGGTTTGGCTCTTTGCTTGAGCAAATAATATGCAGTTGAGGCTTGTTTGTGTGCTTCCCTGCAAATGGAAATCTGCTATTCCAATTTCTCTCCGCTCAGTATCTGCAGGGGTGAGCTGCTGGGGATTTTCAGGGGTTTGGGAGAATCTCTAGCTAAGATTCTATGCAGTTGGGAGAACCCCCCAAATCCCACTGCTGGCTGGCCGTGCCCACCATGTTCTTCCCCTCCCAGGAGTCCCCACACAGCCTGTTTTGGATGCAAGTAAGTGCAGGGCATGCACGGAGGCTCAGGGAGGGCAAAAAATAGGCCTTCCGGAAATTTGGGAAACATGCCTATTTCGGGCCTCCAAAGGGCCTCCGGAGTCTGGGGAGCCATTTTTGCCCTTCTGGAGGATCAGGGAAAGCCCCCAGAGCCTGAGGAAGGCAGCCCGAGGTGGCGCAGTGGTTAGGGTGCAGTACTGCAGGCCACTTCAGCTGACTGTTATCTGCAGTTCAGCGGTTCTAATCTCACCGGCTCAAGGTTGACTCAGCCTTCCATCCTTCCGAGGTGGGTGAAATGTGGACCCAGACTGTGGGGGCGATATGCTGACTCTGTAAACCGCTTAGAGAGGGCTGAAAGTCCTATGAAGCGGTATATAAGTCCAACTGCTATTGCTATTGCTAAAAATGCACCCCCTCCCAACATGGTGCAAGAGGCTGACTAGGAAATGGCCACCATGGCCACGGCCACCCAGCACCTGGGCAAAAAAACTCTGCTTGCTAACATTTTTGAAGCCCACCCCTGAGTATACGTTTTTAAGGGAAATGATATTCATTTTCTTATGAAGGTCTTATTTTCTTCTAGGGTAACATTCACAAACATTAGATAAATCCCGTTAAAATATAATCTGTTTGCTTGAAAGGATGAAAGAACTAGATTTTCAAGCTTATGCTACAAACCCACCTTATCCAAATCTCTGATTAGTTCTCTCTTTATTTTTTATTTTTTTTGCAAAATTCTATTCTTACTGTCCCATTTGGTTCATGCAGCAAATAAAGACTCTGGGATGTTTTCATTTCTGAGAGTATAATTTACTGAGCCAACATGAATACAGAAGTAGCAAAGCCAATTCTAATGTTTTCGTGTGCAAATAGCATAGTTAAATGCTCCCCTTTGTTCCTGGCCCTCCCTTCGTTATTTTATTTCATTCAATCAGTATGGCCAGTTCAGTTCAGATTGTTTGGGTAACAGACTGTCTGCCTAGAAGATTTTTCTCAGCAGGTGACCTTGGTTCTCAGGCTCTGAGTTGGTGTTCTTTGCATTTCTTTCTTCTCCCCCCCCCCCACCTTATGCCTCTCCTGTGTTCCAATTTATTCCTTCCCCCTGTTGCTTCTTGACTGGCTATGATTATGGCTTGTAAAGTGAGCCCCATCTCAGCCATGACATCTACTTTCAGTGACTTATTGCTATAGCCATTTTGGTAAATTATTGGACTTCCAAATGAAGTGAGGATCCAACAAGGAGTATAGCTATAAAGGTTGGTTGGTTGGTTGGTTGGTTGGTTGGTTGGTTGGTTGATTATATACCATCAAGTCATTATTGACTCTTAGCAACCAAAAGGTACAGTACATGTCAGATAGATGATGATGAAAATAATAATGATGACAAAGACGAAGAAGAGGAAGTAGTAGTAGTAGTAGTAGTAGTAGTAGTAGTAGTAGTAGTAGTAGTAGTCGAAACAGAAGAAGAAGAAGAGGAGGAGGAGGAGGAGGAGAAAAAAGAAGGAGAAGGAGGAGGAGAAGAAGAAGGAGGAGGAGGAGGAGAGGTGGTGAAGGAGAAGAAGAAGAAGGAAAAAGAGGAGATGGAAGAGGGGAGGAGGAAGCAGGAGGAGGAGGAGAAAGAGGAAGAAGAGAAGGAAGAAGAGGAGGAGAAAAAGAGATTGAGGAGGAAAAAGTAAGAAGAAAGGAGGAGGAGGAGGTGGAGGAGGAGGAATTGCAATTCGTGGGTGGGTGGGTGGGTGGATGGGTGGGTGGGGTTGGGTAGGTAGGTAGATATATATATAGATAGATATATAGATAGATAGATAGATAGATAGATAGATAGATAGATAGATAGAGGGAGAGAGAGAGGGGGAGAGAGAGAGAGAGAGCGGGAGAGAGAGAGAGAAAAGGAGATATTGGTGAGTATAATGCAGGGGCCGGCCGGCAAGCCCACTTCAAAGTTGGAGTGAACCGGTTCGCCTGAACTGGTCCGAACTGGTAGAATCCCACCTCTGCATGAGAGCAGGATAAGCGTTTCCAGACCTGTCTCTGTACACATGATTCTCCTGCCATCTTCCATATAAACCTCCTAGGAATTCAGCCTCATATACATTTTTGAAGTTAACTTTTCATAAAACTGGGAACAAAATTTGCATTGGGATTGAACCTTCCTGAAAATAATGGCACTCTTTAATGTACAGATGGTTTCTTAGTTATTTTTACCTTGTTAAATGAGCTTTTAATGGACACATTAAAGAAGAGAGTGCCTTACTGTTATTTTTCTTTTTAAGTGGTTGGTCGTTTTCTCTATAAAGTTATAGAATGATGAATTCATTATTGCTGCCACTTATGAACAGGCAGATGTTAGACAAACAGAAAATAACATAGGGATAGGAAATAGATATTACATCTTCTTCATATGGATACTGATCAAAATTCACAGGAAGAATCAATTATTATTATTTTGTTCTTAATCCACCCTTGCTAGTAGCAAGCATTCTGCTTTTTTTCTAAGACATATTAGAATTAGTTGGCATGGAAAGAACTGATGGTAAAATGATTCCCACAACAAACACAAAATAAAGTTCATGTCAATATGTAGAATGACCATTGTGTCCATAACAGAGGTGGTATTCTGCCAATTAGCAATAGCAATAGCAGTTAGACTTATATACCACTTCATAGGGCTTTCAGCCCTCTCTAAGCGGTTTACAGAGTCAGCATATTGCCCCCAACAACAATCCGGGTCCTCATTTTACCCACCTCGGAAGGATGGAAGGCTGAGTCAACCCTGAGCCGGTGAGATTTGAACAGCCGAACTGCAATTCTCACCAGTTCGCCCAAACCGGTAGTGGAAATGGTGGCTGGCCCCGCCCACCTTCCCCGGCTCTATGGCATCCCATTTAGACCCTTTTTTAAGGCAGAGCGCATGCGCAGAAGGCAGCGTGCATGAACGGATGTGGTTTACATTTGCGAACTGGTAGGGAAGGTAAGTAAATATCACCCGTGGTCCATACGTAGTATAACTTCTTATATAAAGCTGGAAGAAGCCTTGGTGATCTTCTAGACCAGGGGTGTCAAACTCGATTTCATTGAGAGCTGCATCAGGATTGTGTTTGACCTTGGGGGGCCAGGGTGGGTGGGGCCAATTTGACATCACTAGTGTCAGGGGCGCCTGTGATGGCCCGAGTGCTCTGCCAGCAAAAACAGACTGTCAAGGTTCCAATGAAACAATTAAAAACAAACAAACCACCAATCCTAGTTTAAATGTTTCTTTATCACACCATGAACACTCCATCACCATTGGACAAGAACTATTGCAACTGCTTTGCATGTAAATGTAGGTTAATGTATGCATGTGATTTTAAAAAAATATTTTTGGAGCAGTGTTCTAAATGTGATATCTCCTGTTCTGAGATTACCATATTTTTCAGAATATAAGACGCACACACACACACACCCCTAAAAGAGGCTGCAAATTTGGATGTGTCACACTGAATGTAGCCCTCCCCACCCACCGGCCCCACCCTTTGACCTCTGCTTCCCAGCAATTCAACCCCTTGTAGCAAATTGGGAAAATGGGGCTTGAGGCAGCAATAGGCTTCATTAGCAATAGCAATAGCAGTAGACTTATATACCGCTTCATAGGCCTTTCAGGCCTCTCTAAACGGTTTACAGAGAGTCAGCATATTGCCCCCAACAATCTGGGTCCTCATTTTACCCACCTCGGAAGGATGGAAGGCTGAGTCAACCCTGAGCCGGTGAGATTTGAACCGCTGACCTGCTGATCTAGCAGTAGCCTGCAGTGCTGCATTTAACCACTGCGCCACCTTGGCTCTGCTTATGGCAATCCCTGCAGCCTGAAACAGCTGATCATTGGGAGGCCCATGCTGAGACTGAAATTGAAAGTGAAACTGGCTGTTTGCTATTTTCTGCAAGGAGGCAAATTGCTGGGAAGCATAGGCAGATTTTTTCCCCTTGTGCCAATCAGGCTAAACTGAAACAGGCTGTTTGCTGCTTGCTGCAAGGAGGCAAGTCAATAACTATGAATGCTTATAGAATGTTCAAATTATTAGACTTATTTTTTTAAAGACTGCTTTATTATTGTCCTGGACAACTTAACAAAATGAAGACGCTTTTTAAAATAAATGCTTGATCTGAAGAGGCCCAGTGCTATCGCATCTTCATTTAAATAGCAGAGAATAACTATGCTTCCAGAAAGCAGTCAGTTTCAGTTCAGTTTCAGTTTATTGTATTTGTATGCCGTCCTTTTCCCCCGAAGGGGGACTCAGGGCAGCTCACAACTCGAACCGGGGAAGGGGGATACAGACAAAATTTAAAAAAAACAAACATAACAATATATAATTTAAAACTCACAACAGTCATACCATTCGAAAGCCACATCAATTTTAACAGCATCTGTACAAGTATAATCTGAAATTTAATTTAATTTATTAGATTTATAGGCCGCTCAATCCCTGAGGACTTGTAACACCACAAACAGTGTGTATATCATCTGTACTGGTTTGCTGTTTGCTGCAAGGAGGCAAATTGCTGGGAGGCAGAAGCAGATTTCCCCCCCCCCTTGTTTTCCTCCCCAAAAGCTAGGCGCGTCGTATTCTTCAGAGCATCTTATACTCCGAAAAATACGGTAAGTCAGTGGGATAAGATTTCAAGTGAAATCTCAAAGTGAATTGTTCAATGAAGAAGAAATATCTGGGCAATAACTGTAAATGGCTGGTACATAAACATCCATTTTATTGGCTGTCTGGTCTTGTGTTTAGTCATACACAAATCTAGCATGGTAATGGTCATTGGTTTTAGTATTTACAGCTCAGGGAGGATCTAAGCAGGGTCATATGGCTACATTTTCATGTTTTTCCTTCGGCTGGTTGCAACCGCAGAGGATCTTACCAACATGACAATGCCGCTTTGATTTGTAATAGATGTCAGAGATCCCCAAATCTCTACTTTGGCTGCTTAGTTATGGATGGCACTGGCTTTCTAGAGCAACGTTAAAAGAAAGAGAGAACAAATCATGGTGATATAATCTGTGAGATATATAGGAACATCCAACGTCTTTGATGTTAAGCAGTTTGATGGATCTGAAGTAGGCTAACTTGGCTTGTCCATATGCCCCTCTCTGGCCTGAAATCTCATTCATTGCTTGCCAAATATTTCCCAAGAAGTAAATCTGTCCTGAAAGTGATGGAAAGGCGTTTTCAGACCCAGTGAAGGGCCAGATCCAGAATGTCTATCCCAAATCCTCCATGACTGAGCACTTGGTCAGAGGTCAAGAGATTAGCACATGCATACAAGTCATTTCCATTAAAGTCAAATCCATTTGGAGGTGAAAAAAAGAAGAAGCTCCTTACATTTGCTTAGGCCCTACTCTAAATTCCTTGACTTTCAGCTTTGACTTGGCAAAGGGAATAGAATAGAATAGAATAGAATAGAATAGAATCAGTTACCAACAAGATCCTTAAAACAGACTGAAGTGAAGAAGTTTCTTGGATGAGGAAGGAAATGTTTTCAAGGAAGATGAAAAACCAAGGAATTGCCTTTTGGGACAACCATGACCAGAATGATTGAGAATCTCCATAGACATATGGCCACATAGCAGAGGTGGTATTCAGTCAGTTCTGATTGGTTCTGGCGAACCAGTAGTGGAAATTTTGAGTAGTTTGGAGAACTGGCAAATACCACCTGTGGCTGGCCACACCCCCATCTATTCGCTGCCTCTCAAGTCCCTGCTGATTGGCTGGGTCTTCTTCTGTTGTCCTGCACAGAAGAACAGGGCTGGAAAGCAGGTTAGTGGGGTGGGGAGGGAATGGAGATTTTACAATATCTTTGCCCTGCCACACTCACCAAGCCACGCCACACCAACAGAACCAGTAGTAAAAAAATTTGAATCCCACCACTGGGACATAGGTTTTGTTGTTGCTATTGTTGTTGTTGTTTGGCGAGGAGGAAGAGGTCATACTTTGATTCATAGGAATTAACTCAGAAACCTTAACTATAAAACAGAATTTACCTTTCTTTGTACAAAGCTTTGGTGAATTTGAATACCAAGAACTTTTTTTTCGCTCTTTATAATTCTGTGATTAAAAAAAAGAAATTCCAAAGTTTTAACAGAAGGGAGTGAAACACACACAAATACACACACACACAAATACACACACACAAGATTGACCACAGGAGTTCTTTCACTGTTTTTCATGGGCATTTAGTTGATTGCATGCTCTCGGAATTCTAGCAACCTAAATAGGTCCTACTAAATATGTGAAAATGATATGCTCTTAAAATGCTTTGCAAAATTATTCTTGGACAGTTGTAAAAGGGCATAAGTAACTATTTCAACTGACTGACGTGCTCTTTATGGTACATATCTTTTTTTTTTTTTTAGAAAAATTGGTAGCTTAGCAAATTTCAAATCTAACCATTTGCAAAATATCAAAGAGTTGTGGATATTAAAAGGAGGAGGAGGAAGAAAAGGTGGAAGAGGAGGAAGAGGAGGAGGAAAAGGGATTTGGTCATGCTTTGTAATTACATCAAGGAATCTATGCAACAGACCTCTCTTAATGTTCTTGGCATCAAGCTTGTTCTTGAATGTCAGTCTATTGATTGACAAACAAATCATTAGGGAAACAAAAGTGACATGCTTTTCTCCGGAAAGATAATGAAGATTGTCAGCTTCCAATAGACATATAAAAATAAACCACATTTACACTCCATTTACAAGAGACACTAAAAGAAACTAAGACACTAAAACTAAGAAGAAAACTAAAAGTTCAGAACATATCCTCTCTAGTAGTCAACATCCAGATAAGCATGGGTTAACACCAGACAAACAATCAAGCAGAAAACAATGCACCAGTCAAAAAGATGGTGGTGGTGGGGGGACACCCACATTTTCATTTTTACTTCATATAACCTTTCTCTTTTTCTCCCAACATACCCAATTCCTACTGGATATTTTTTTATTCTTTTGACATTCATTCATGAAACTCAGTCAACTGAACATTCCAAAATGCATCACAAAGACCATTGACTGGTGCTAATGGTTGATACAGATTGCTGCCAGCATCCTAGATATCAACCAACCAAGCTTGCTTTCTTCTTCTTCTTCTTCTTCTTCTTCTTCTTCTTCTTCTTCTTCTTCTTCTTCTTCTTCTTCTTCTTCTTCTTCTTCTTCTTCTTCTTCTTCTCCCTCTCCCTCTCCCTCTCCTCCTCCTTCTTTTTCTCCTCCTCCTCCTCTTCCTCCTCCTTCTATTGATGACTGTTTTGTTGTTGTTGTTTTTTTTAAAAAAATGGGCCTTCTCAACCAAAATATAATACCAAAAGTGCTATTTCTGCAAAAAAAGGACAAGGCTTATATAAAATAATATAACCAACATAACTATTCAGCTGAATATAATAGTGTGAACATTGCACCTCATCATTATCACTTACTATTGTTTACAAACTAAAAAATAAATAAATATGTTGGACAATTCATGCACTCTATTATTCCAGCCTCTTCTGGACATTTTTGGACCAACACCAAAAATCTCTGTGGAGGCAGACCTGTGCACTTAAATATATTTATTGAAAAGTTAAGGTAGGTTTTTTCCCTATGGGGAAAAAAATAGAAATACAGAAATGGACCATTTTCCAAAAATAGGGATGATGAACTAGATGAAAAGATTGTTGCTCAAATGGCTGTTCATTTAAGCACTAAGAATTTGATGCTTATATTATAAAGGAAAAAACAGGGAGTTCTTAAGAAGATCAAAAGCTCACTCCGTGGTGCCTGCTGGTTTTATCTTCACTGTGTGCAACCTTCTAAAGCTAATTCATCTAATTCATGTCTTTGTGGAATGGGGATGTGACAAGGATAGAGGCTTCACTGTTCTACTTTGGGAATTTCTGTAAACAAATTAGCAGCTACTTTGGAGGGGGGAATTAGACCAGATTTTTTTAAAAAATACTTGATCTGATCCAAGGAAGCTGCATTGTTCAAAGGCACCAAGATGGAGTCTTGCTTTGTCTTCAGAGCTGATATGTACTGGAGGAAGAGGGGGGAGGAGGAGGACGAGAGAGGTGGTAGTGGTAAAGGAGGAGGAGGAGGAGGAGGAGGAGGAGGAGGAGGAGGAGGAGAAGAAGAAGAAGAAGAAGAAGAAGAAGAAGAAGAAGAAGAAGAAGAAGAAGAAGAAGAAGAAAAAGAAAGAGAGGGATAGGGATAGGGAGAAGAAGGAGGAGGAGGAGGAGGAGGAGAAGAAGAAGAAGAAGAAGAAGAAGAAGAAGAAGAAGAAGAAGAAGAAGAAGAAGAAGAAGAAGAAGAAGAAGAAGAAGAAGAAGAAGAAGAAGAAGAAAACTGCGAGAACTTGGTGCTCTCTCGGCTTGGTTGTTTTCTTGCAGACATTTCACTAGGTAACATCATCTGTGCCAGAAAGGATGAAGGGTTGGAGAGAGGAGGAGGAGGGGGGGAGGAGGGGGAGGAGGAGAAGGAGGAGAAAAGGATGACTGTCGGGTGGCATCTGGGCAAGTGAGTGGAGCTGAGTGTTTTTACTGGCCGGATGCCGTACCTGTCACCAATGCGGAGTTATATTCAACAGATATATTCCCAGTGTGCCCAGAGAGAGAAATATCTGACTCTACCTGGGATTGAACTCACAGCCTCCTGATTGTGAGGCGACAGCTCCACCTCTCGGCCACCGCACCACTCCCAAGATGTTGTACAAATGCACCCCATGTTATCTACGCTTTTAACAATGAACGTTGATTGGGCTAACTCCTCTGCTTTTCGCTGTGAAGCCACGTGATTCTTTTGTGGTGATTTAGACAAAATGGAATGATTACTCTAACTGGGGTCAGCAAGGAATCATTTCACCGCTCAGCTGAACAAAGCTGAGCTGGGTTTTTGGATTAGGAAACGACGAATGCAGCTGAAAGAGAGACAAAACATTTTAACTTTTTTTTCAAGCAGACAATTCCACCTGTCTGAATATCTTTCAGGTAATTATCTGCAAAAGCAGAAGGTGTACACACACACACACACACACACACACACAAAGTAGTGAGTATATACAGCTTGTATAACAGGGTAAATGTGCAGTCCCCTCAAAATAACACAGCCCTTAATGTCTAAACTACTGGCAAAATTTATACTTAAATATTTACAAAATGTGAAGGGATGTACTCACTTCTGTGATATAATGTGTGTGTGTCTGTGTGTGTGTGTGTTTGTGTGTCAGGTGTGGGTTGCTGCCAGTTTTACTACTGGTTCCCAATGCATTCATTCGCTGTTCAATGTAAATTGTTCTTCGCGCATGCACAGAACAATTTGCAGTGAACGGTGCATGCGCAGTCTGTGAAAACCAAAATGGCAGCAGCCCAGCGGTGGCAAGGGGATTGCTTTGGGGGGGGTGTGGCAGGCCTAGGTCACTGCCAGTTCTGTGACCCAGGCTTGAATTCCACTACCGGTTCAGTCTAACCAGGACGAACCGGGAGCAACCCACCTCTGGTGTGTACGTATATGTACTGTATCTGTATATGTGTATCTGTATATATGTGTGTGTTTATGTATATGCACATGCACTGTGTATGTGTGTGTGTGTGTGTATATATGTGCTGTGTATGTGTATTGTCATGAGCCAAGGTGGCGCAGTGGTTAAATGCAGCACTGCAGGCTACTGCTAGATCAGCAGTTCAGCGGTTCAAATCTCACCGGCTCAGGGTTGACTCAGCCTTCCATCCTTCCGAGGTGGGTAAAATGAGGACCCAGATTGTTGGGGGCAATATGCTGACTCTCTGTAAACCGCTTAGAGAGGCCTGAAAGGCCTATGAAGCGGTATATAAGTCTACTGCTATTGCTATTGTGTATGTTGTGTGTGTGTGTGTGTGTAGCACCTGAAGGTCAGACAAGGAACAAGGAGAGATTCAACCTAGAAATAAGGAGGAATTTCCTGACAGGGAGAACAATCCACCCATGGAACAGAAGTTTGCCTTCAGAAGTTGTGGGAGCTTCATCACTGGAAGCTTTCAAGAAGAGACTGGACTGGCATTTATCAGAAATGGTGTAAGGTCTCCTGCTTGAGGGTGGGTGGATTGCACTAATTCACCAACTAGGGGTCTCTCTCTCTCTCTCTCTGTCTCTCTCTCTGTCTCTCTGTCTCTCTCTCTGTTTCTCTCTGTCTCTCTCTGTCTCTCTCTGTCTCTGTCTGTCTCTCTCTGTCTCTGTCTCTGTCTCTGTCTCTGTCTCTGTCTCTCTCTCTCTCTCTCTCTCTCTCTCTCTCTCTCTCTCTCTCTCTCTCTCTCTCTCTCTCTCTCTTTCTCTCTGTTACTTTGATCTTTTCCCCAAATTGCTATTGAGCACAGTATGCACAAATAGCTTAATTATATATTGTGGCTAGTTTCTTTCTTTCCTTTTTTAATGGGCAGCTCCATCTATTGTGCATAGTTGCCATTCAAAGATACAGATCTGCTATTCTTGTAGCGTGTGTTGTTCCCCCTTTGAAATTGCAGGCTTGATTTTTTTTTTTGTACCATTTTATTTAAAGAATAAAGTCTGGGCTTGCTGAACATTAGTTCCTGCTAAGAGCAGACAGTGGGCCATTATGCACGGACCTTCATTCAAAACCACTGATATGGATATGAGGCATCAGTTCTTTTTTCAGAAGTATCGCCTTATATTCTGTACCGCTATATATAGAATTAGAAAGAAAAAAGAAATTACAATTTTAAAAAGCCTTAATTCAAGAAGGTTTATCTAAAAATGGATTCTCTATGCATGGCATAGTTTTGTTCCTTATTTTTGATCTCAGCAGGTTTTATGGTGAAATCCAATACTCCTCCTTCACCTCCTCCTTCTTCTCTTCCTCCTTCTCCTTCCTCTCCTCCTCCTCCTTTTCCTCCTCCTCCCTCTCCTCCTCCTCCTCCTCCCCTCCTCCTCCTCCCTCTCCTCCTCCTCATCCTTCCCCTCCTCCTCCTCCTCCTCCTCCTTTTCCTTCTCCTCCCCCTTCTCCTTCTCCTCTTCCTCTTCCTCCTCCTCCTTCCCTTCCTCCTCTTCCTTTTCTTCCTCCTCCTCCTCCTTCCTCTCCTCCTCCTCCTTCTCGTCTTCCTCCTCTTTCTCCTTTTCCTCTCCCTCCTCCCCCCTCCTCCTCCTCCTCCTTTTCTTCCTCCTCCTCCTTCCTCTCCTCCTCCATGAAATCGAGTTTGACACCACTGGTCTAAGTAGTTCAAATAGGTATAAAAATGTTTTTCACACTTAAGTTATCTACAAGTAACTGAACTACTAACAGTCAAGGCAAATTGGTGGCAGATAAGAATCAGTGGAATTCAAGGTGGGCTGGGCTTAGATCTCTGGTGACTGCAAAGGCATTCATGACTGATGAGGTGCTTGATCTGTCCCTGGTCCTCTTCCCCAATTACAATACATTCCACAATCCTACACCTGTCTATTCCCCCCTCTCATCGACTATACTAATGAAACAGCATATTGAAATAAGAGAAAGTGTGGCAGGCCAAAATTCTAAAAGGAATATAATTGCAGGCCTGACAATCTCACCTTTTTAATATTCCTCAAAATATTTCATTCTTCTGTTTGTGTGTGTTTGGGAGGCATGAAGGCTTCCCACACAACCTTTCAGTCTAAAAGAATAAGAGGATGGACCGGAGTTCTTCAGGTATCACCTATATACGAAAACTCAACTTCCCACAATTTCTTACTTTCTTCTTAGCTAAAAACTAAAAACCAATCTGTTTTGCATCACAAAACGTTAAATTTCTGCTGGTTGAATAAATGAGATAAATTTACATTTCTTTTGCGTCAACGCTCCTGCTTCAGTTACTAATGGAGAGAAGCAGCGGGCTTCTCCAACTGCCTAAAGTCCATCATCCCGAGCCTCCAGATGGCCCAAACAAACAACCACAATCTTCTTCGTTACGTACCGTTGTACTTTCACCAGAATGTGAAACCATCTGCGATAGATTCCTTTACATTTACATGACTGAATGTGCCTTCCTTCAAATTAATTTTATATACCGATTGAGAAAACAAGCATATCAGCCAGAAAAAGTAGCAATTTAACTCCCTGGGAAAAGTAGGTCTCGGAAGTTGGGTGCTCTAATTAACTCTTCTCAGTGACAATTTTAGCCTTTGGGTTAATATTTGTCTTCATTACTTAATATCACCTCTCGGCCAGATATATACTGAGGTGGCTTTAAAATGCATTTGATGAGCATATATCAACAAACATTATGGAAAAGAACATATATACTGTGTGTGTGTGTATGTGTGTGTATGTGTGTGTGTGTGTATGTGTGTGTGTGTGTGTGTGTGTGTGTATATATATATATATATATATATATATATATATATATATATATATATATATATATATTAGATTTTACTTTTATTTATCAGCACAAATACAACATATATATGTGTGTGTGTGTGTGTGTGTTTATTTGTGCTGATAAATAAATAAAGGGAGACTAGTATAGATCTATTTCAAGCTATTTAGCTCTCAATCTAAGAGATCTTAATGGCTAAGATCTCTGCCTAGTGTGCCTAGTATGCCATATAGCCCAGGTTCAAATCCCAGTAAGGGTATGGCTAGCTGATGAGAGCTAAATAGCTTGAAATAGATCTATACTAGTCTCCCTTTATTTATTTATCAGCACAAATAAAAAAACACAAATATAACAAAGGCAACAGTAAAAATATTGGGTTTCTGTCGTGATGGACTCTTGTGACGAGCCGATTGACAGATGATGGAAGCAGTTAGCTTCCTCCCATAATTGGGGCTTACCAGGGGTTGTAAAAATCGTGTGTGTGTGTGTGTATATATATATATATATATATATATATATATATATATATATATATATATATATATATATATATATATATATATATATATATATATATATATATATATATATATATATATATATATATATATTAGATTTTACTTTTATTTATCAGCACAAATACAACATATATATATCGAGGTAATAAATGAGAACAGTCTATATTTAACTGAACTATCCAATTATTTAGGAATTCACCAATCGAGGTGTCATTCACCAGTCCTACAGAGTCTCCAAATGACTTGTTGTTAGTTGCTAAGTCGTGTCCGACCCATCGTGACCCCATGGACGACGTTCCTCCAGGCCTTCCTGTCCTCTGCCATCCTCTGGTCCATTTAAGCTCACGCCTACTGCTTCGGTGACTCCATCCAGCCACCTCATTCTCTGCCGTCCCCTTCTTCTTTTGCCCTCCATCGTTGCCAGCATGAGGCTCTTCTCCAGGGAATCCTTTAGGTCGTCAAAGTATTTTGAGTTTCATCTTCAGGATCTGGCCTTCTAAAGAGCAGTCAGGGTTGATCTCCTCTAGGACCGACTGGCTGGATTGCCTTGCAGTCCAAGGGACTCGCAGGAGTCTGAAAGACTATTCTGGAGCAAACACAGGTGTGAAAGCTTCCTTTTTCTCCGTCTCTTCCCTCAAACTCTCCTGGCAATATTTCTGATATTGCTTGAAAAACAAACGCTAAGTCTTTGGGCAGTTAAATAAATTATTAAAGCCAACCTTACATTGCTTGACTCCCCAGGGAATCTTCTCTAAAGGTCTATAGATGTGGGACCAGAAGGTTTTTGAACTTTGCCTCCAATTCTCAGATTTTTGCCTTACCCTTCTTTAAACAATTTGCTACACAGGAAAGGATTACGCTCTATATTTATCTGTTTCCCCTTAAGGATCGGAGGCGATTCTTTCTCGTTCCAGGAGAGCTGGAAATTCACTTTGCTTTTTATTATTTATCCTGGGCTTTGTTTCTCAGAGTAGTGATGTCTGCAGTGGAAGATGGAAATGTACTGATGGCACAAAAGAGGGGTTCCCAACATCTGGGACGTGACCCACTGCAGGCTATGCTCAGACAGGAAATCCTACAACACTACAGACAAATGGTTGTCCAACATCTTTAAAATTTCCAGGGTCGGAGCATTCACAACTTCAGGAGGCAAGATGTTCCACTGATTAACCGTTCTTCCTGTCAGGAAATTTCTCCTCGGTTCGAAGTTGCCTCCTCTCCTTGATTTACACCATTGTATACAATTACATGTATTTACACCATTGTTGGCAAAGCTACGGGGAAAGTGAAGATTTATTGAACCCGATTGAACATCAAGTCTCCAGAACCTGACTCTGAACTCCTTCTGACTCTGACAACTTTTGATATCTTGAAATGTTGACCTGGTCCTCAGGCCTTGTCTTCTGAGTAAGCTAAAGCAGGACAAAGCCCATTGTGCAGTTTCTAATTCATCACTGAATTATTTTCATACTCCATGCTTGATGTGTGGATGGTAGTAGATATTTTGACTTTAGCACTAGCTTAGGGGGTCTTGGGAGAAGAATGTTAGGATAAAACCTCTATGGCTTTTACACAATGAAATAACGTATAGGCAGCAGTCATTTTTTTCTTTTACTATGGATATTCTTTAGTCAGCTAATGAGGCCAGAAATAGAATAACTATGATCATTGCTCCTTTACTGTTGTGATTTATACCACGAGGATGACACAATCTAACTAACCTTGTTGGTTTTGACTGATATTGGAGATTTAATTCCCTTGTAATTTATAGTTTTTCTTTTTTCTTTTCAGATTTGGTCATTTTTTTGTATGTTAATTGGTTTACTGCTTTCCATGGTTTTGTTCTAATTTTTTTACACAGGTCTCACCCAGGGGTGGGCTTCAAAAAGTTTAGCAAGGGGATCTCTACCCATTTGCTGGGTGGGTGTGGCCATGGTGGGTATGGCCCAGTTGGCCTACTGCACCACAGCGGGGGTTGGGGGCATTTTTGCCCTCCCTGGGCTCCAGAGGCTTTTTTTGAGCCTCCGGGAGGGTGAAAATGGCCTTCACAGATTCCGGAGGCATTCTGGAGGTCAGTAATGGGCCCATTTCTAGACTTCCCAAAATTCCGGTAGGCCTGTTTTTTGCCTCTGCACATGCCTTGCACTTAACTACATCCAAAACGGGCCACGTGGGGACTCCTGGGAGAGGCAGGGTGGGGTGGGAGGGACCAGCCAGGAGTGGGATTTGCAGGTGCTCTGAACTGTGCAGAATCTTAGCTAGAGGTTCTCTCGAACCCCTGCAAACCCCTAGCAGCCAACCCCTGGCTCATCAGGTATTGCTTAGGCAGCCTATACATTGATTAAAGAAATTCAGGCAGCAGATAAATAAATGTTCTGACCCCCTCCTCCGTCCAGTAACGACTGCCGAGACAAGCTTAACTGGAATGTACTTTAATAGCAAGAAACCTAAACCTCGGTGGCTGAAAGCCAAGCAGAACAAACAGATAAGGACCTTGGCAGCAACTGAGACAAACTCAGGCAACAATAGCAATAACAGTTAGACTTATATACCGCTTCCTAGGGCTTTCAGCCCTCTCTAAGCGGTTTACAGAGTCAGCATATTGCCCCCAACAACAATCCGGGTCCTAATTTTACCCACCTCGGAAGGATGGAAGGCTGAGTCAACCCTGAGCAGATGAGATTTGAACAGCCGAACTGCAGAACTGCAGTCAGCTGAAGTAGCCTGCTGTGCTGCATTTAACCACTGTGCCACCTCGGCTCTAAATAAACACAGATAAGGCTTGGCAGCAATCCAGCCTGCCAAGCTCACAGTAATGCCCTCCGACATTCAATCCTGCATTGACTTCTGCAAAGTAGCTTTTTATAGTCTGGAGAGGAGCCTAATAACCACCAGCTGAGTGCAATTACCTCCTGTAATTGCATAATTGTTCCTGACGCTAGGAGCTCTTCGATGGCGTGCATCCAGGAACAACTCACTACTGGCCTCCGGCTCACTGTCCCTTGTCTCCTCCCCACTGGTCCAAGGCTCAGGTGCCTCCTGGTGGCCAACCAGCCTCTCTGTCCCCTGCTCAGAGTCGGAACCCTGTCCAGGGTCCTCCACATCCCCCAGAGCCGATTCATAGGATCCCTCGCTGTCAGAGTCTGGTGGCAGCTCCAACGGCACCTGCTGGGCCACAACAAATAAATAAATCTGAAAAAGCAACCAATGGCATGGGTAACATTGGGATGAAAGATCATTTTAAAAAACAGAATTCTAAGCTAGGCTGGCAAAGCTAAATCAATCAAACAAAATAGAGTCCCCCCCAAAAGACTCCAGTTTGAAAGCACATTGATTCTGAAGATGGTCACCAGGAGTGAAACATGAATTAGGGAAGTCTCCTGTTAACCACATTATGGAGTCCGAAGACTGAGGTTAAGCAAATAAAATAAAAGCCTAAATAATATGAATTCCTTTAAACAAGTGTAATGATGCTAGGTAAAATTATCAGGGCTAGAATGGAGCTGGTTTGCTTTCTATTTATATTGCAAGTAGTATATTAACAGGGAGAAAACCCCATTCTCTTCCACCACTGATGATGTTACCTAACTGGGTAATGAAACGTCTGCAAGAAAACAACCAAGCTCACAGAGTATCAATTGGTAAAATAAATACAATGTGCAGCAGTAGTCGCCCAATTGTTCCCCCACCCCAGGGGCAGCAACCTTAAACACTCAAAGAGTCACAAGGTCCTAACCGGAAACCCCCGTTCAATTCTGGAGCTAACCGGAAGTCTAGTTCCTCCACCATAGAGTCTCCTCCTAGCATGACGCCTCTTTTCCCTCTGCCAACCAGAAGTCCGGTTCCCCCACCATAGAGTCTCCTCCTAGTGCGGCGTCCTTTTTCCTCTATCTGTCCTAACCGAAAACCCTATCAATGGTGGAGCCGAGCGGCAACAGGGAGCTGCAGCAGAGGGATGAAAGAGCCACATGCGGCTCCTGAGCTGAGGATTGCTGACCCTGCCTCACCCCAACGAAGAACAATTTGTACTCCTTGGACAAAGGTTAGATTTGATGTAAGACAGCTCCTATCTTTTTATTAGTACTTGATTTAATTAGCTTTAATCTGGGAACATTTGAATGATTCTACCCAATCTTCCAAGCAACAGAAGTCAAGGAACAATTTACAGAGCCAAATAGGGGACCGTAGAGCAGCCTGTCAAGGTGAAGCATATCAGTAGAAGAACAAACACATTTAGTTTTCAGCAAAGTGTGTCAAAAGCGTTTGGAGAAATCAACTCCGTATTATTATCGGAAAAGTGAGAAATTAGGTGCTCGGGCCAAGGTTCCCACAAAGGAAGAGATAGCGGTAGGGAAATTGCCTTAGGTAGCGTCCTCATCGATCAAAGTGGCGGTGGGCAAAGCTCAGCCTACAAGGACAAATAGATCAAATCTAAATATAATAATTGTACTGCAGTGTGATGACATTTATGAAATGGCTTGTATCTCCAGAGCGGTAGACAGGTGGCAATTGTTTCATTTCTCCCAATCAATCAGGGGGGAGATTATTCTGGAAAGCAAAGCCTAGGGACAGGGATGGCTAAGATTTTGCCGAAAGTGCATGTTTGGTTTGGTTTGGTTTATTAGATTTATATGCCGCCCTTCTCCCAAGGACTCAGGACGGCGTACAACATTAAAGGAAAGACATAATACAAAAGTTTTTTTAAAAAATTAAATAGAATATCCCAAACAAATCCAATTAGAATTAAGAATAACATTTTTAAAAAAAAGAATTAAAATTAACAATGATCAATCATTTATTTTGTTTTGTTCAGGCCAGGCTGGCTTGCTAGAAAAGCCAACTATTTAGGGCGCGACGGAAGGACCGGAGGTCGGGGATTATACGAAGCTCCGGGGGCAGCTCATTCCAGAGGGAAGACGCACCCACAGAGAAGGCTCTCCCCCTGGGGGTCGCTAGCCGACACTGTCTGGCCGACGGCACCCTGAGGAGGCCAACTCTGTGGGATCGCACTGGATGGTGGGAGGCTACCGGTGGCAGTAGGTGGTCTCACAGGTATCCTGGGCTTAAGCCATGGAGCGCTTTAAAGGTCATAATTAGTGCCTTGAATCCCACCCGGAAGACAACCGGCAACCAGTGCAGGCAGCGTAAAAGGGGTGTAACATGGGAGCACCTAGGTGCCCCCATAATAACACATGCAACCACATTCTGGACCAGCTGAAGCCTCCGGGTGCTCTTCACATAATGCAATCTGTGTGTGGCCCCCCCTGCCTGCCCCGCCCCTGTGCATGCGCACGCAACCTCCCGTGTGCACCTTTCCCTCTGTGCATGTATGTGCAACCCCCCCACGCTCCCACCACCACCCAAGCATGCATATATGACCCCCAGGCATATGCGTGCAACCTCCCCCACATGGGCCTCCCACCCATGCATGCATGTCTCCTACATGCACCCTGCCCCTGCGCATGGGCAGCAGCGACCCAAAAACCAGTCGGCTGGTGGGAGACACATGCCAGAGGTGGATTCCTACAAGTTTGGACTGGTTCAGCCGAACTGGTAGTAACTTGGCGGCCTGGGTTGCTGGAACCAACAGCGGTCCAGGACTGCCATGCCCCTGAACAGGTTCTCCATGGAAGCACTAAGCAGTTAGACTTATATACCGCTTCATAGGGCTTTCAGCCCTCTCTAAGCGGTTTACAGAGTCAGCATATCGCCCCCACAGTCTGGGTCCTCATTTCACCCACCTTGGAAGGATGGAAGGCTGAGTCAACCTTGAGCCGGTGAGATTAGAACCGCCGAACTGCAGATAACAGTCAGCTGAAGTAGCCTGCAGTACTGCACCCTAACCACTGCGCCACCTCGGCACTATCTTGTTTTTCAGTTCTGTGCATGCGCAGAACAATTTTTCATTGCAAAAAAATATATCTTTGCGCACACCAAACTGGCAGTAATGCTGGCACATGCATGGAGGAGCTGAGCTGGGGTGACGACTCATGTGCCCACAGGTGTGCCAGCTGTGGCATGCATTCTACAGCTTCACCATCCCAGCCCTAGGAGTTTGGGATGCCTTCCAGATGGTGTTTGTTGGGGACATACTGAGCATACCGGACTCAGATTAATCTCCCTTTATTATATGGACTATGTTGTATTAAATTGACTATATTATATTAACTATCTCTGGGTGTTCATTTGATTGATATCATCTGCCTAACTGGTGGCTTTCCAGAGACAGCAAGTTCAAATGTCTGATTCTGTCACAACCAATTGATTAAAACTCGGTGGATACGAAAATAAAAGTGGACCTTGTACTAGCATAAAAAAATTCTAGGATACAAAATACAAAAAAGAAATCCAGTATTTAATACTACATATAGTTACGGCGGCAAGGATTGCCTTTGCCCAGAAATGGAAAAAACAAATTAATTCCAAGCGAAGATGAAATAATACGAAAGGTTTTGGATTGTGCTGAAAAGGACAAACTAACTAAAGAAATCCAGGGAAAAGAAGAATCAGAATCCCACCAGATATGGGATAAATGGTATAGGTGGATGGAGGAAAGAAACAAGAATCAATGAAGGAATATAACAAAACTCAAAAAATAGTAGTTATGAGTAAAATAAGAGGGTTAAGAATGGTGAAATCCAAATGAAATCCAATAGAAGGGGAAATAATATAAGGTGAGCGGTATCGATTCATAATTGCTATTAGAAAGAACAGGAAGCTCCTGTTTGTAGTGTATTGTGTAAATGTGGTGTAGGTCTAAGTTTTGTGTGTGTGTATTTTACATGTTTGGTAATAATTTTTTTTAAAAAAAATCTTTTTTTATTAATTTTTTATTTTATCAATTTTATATATACATCCACAATTATATGATCTCATCACTGTTATTAATAATATGTATTTATAACAATTTTTCCCTACAGTTGACAATATACTTGAAAATTGCTTTCTTACCATCCCATAGATCCATCTTATCTTACAACGGTCCTACTTCTTCTTCCCTCCCTCCCTCTTTCCTTCCCTCGTTTCTTCTCTCCTACTCTCCTTCCTTCCCTCCTTCCTTCCCTCCCTCCTTCCCCCTTCCCTCCCTCCTTTCTTCTCTCCTTCTCTCCTTCCTTCCTTCCCTCCTTCCTTCCTTCCTTCCCTCCTTTCTTCTCTCCTTCTCTCCTTCCTTTCCCCCTTCCTTTCCTCCTTCCTTCCCCCCTTCCTTCTCTCCTACATTCTAGGATGGAGGGGAAAACATGTTTAAATTTCTCTTAAATTTTAAGATCTAAGCCAAGGACTTCAGTGGAGATTCTCAAGTCATCCAGGTCATGGTTGTCCCAAAAGTTGCTTTTTCAAAAGGCAGCTGGACTTCGTTTTTTGTTTTTTTCCATGAAGAAGTTTTGTTCTTCAGAACTGAAGAAGCTTCTTGGATGAGAAGCAAAATGTCCTCAAGAAAATAAAAATAAAAAAGAGTCTACTTGCCTTTTGAAAAAGCACCTGTGGGACAACAATTCAAGGGATTACGAGGGCACAGATAAACCTTCCAATGGCCTCAATGACTCTCAGAAAAAAGTGCTAAGGATCAGATGACTGCAAAGAATATAAATGTTTCCATTCTCCACCATTCAGTGAGAACTTAAGAAGCTTCTTGGGTGAGAAGCAAAACTTCTTCAAGCAAGAGAGTCCAGATGCTTTTGAAAAGAAAGCACCTTTGGGACAGTTGGAATAAGAGGCAAAAACTAAAGAAGAAACATATTTGTTTGTTTGTTTGTTTGTTTGTTTGTTTGTTTGTTGTCTTTCCTTGTATTGTGTCTGATTTTCAGAGATTGTCTGGACAAATCTCTGCAGTTTTCTTGGCAAGGTTCTTCGGAAGTGATTTGCCTATTTTTTATTCCCCACCCACAGTAATTTCTTATTACCTGAAACCATATTACAAATTTCCTGTCTATCTATCTATCTATCTATCTATCTATCTATCTATCTATCTATCTATCTATCTATCTATCTATCTATCTATCTATCTATCTATCTACCTACCTACCTACCTACCTACCTACCTACCTACCTACCTACCTACCTACCTATCTATCTATCTATCTATCTATCTATCTAAGCCAAATACCACTCACTCGTCACTAAACCTCCAGAACCTTAAAGCCTACAAACTTGAAATTTGGCACGAATGTTTCTCTTGGCTTCTAGGTGCTCACTAAGAAAGGATTTTTTTGAAATGACCATCAGATCATTAGGTACTTCTTATACAGTAATTAACGTGCTCTGAGGCTAAGGCGTTCTACTCCCTCTCCCCACCTGAAAAGAACTCTGTTCCAACTGCCAGTTGCCTTATATTAACACGCTCCATTGCTAAGGAGTTAGACATTCTATTCCCCCATCTCACCTGAAAAGAACTCTGTTCCAAATGCCAGTTGCCTCACATTACGTTACCTCTGTTCAAACTGTCAGATGTTCCACTCCTTCACTCAGGAACGGTCTGTGGCTCCTTAGAGTGCTAAAGATTGGGTTGGGGGCTCCTTACAGTACTAAACGTTGGTACCTCACCAAAAAGTCTACACCTTCCACCTATGGAACTGCTTCCAGACTCAAGGCGGTGGGAGTGATATTCCCTTATATGTTTCAATTTCTGATCATCACTGAGCCAACAGATGTAACTGGAGTGAACCGAATTTCTCCTGCGTTGCCCGATCACATAATTTCATCGCAAAGCATGGGTATCCAGCTAGTATCTATATAACCTTCCTCTGAAATGTTTTATGTAAATTTATGCCCAGATAATTTTAAACTGGAACTATCCTCCAGAAACGTAAGACGTTGACAGATTTCATAAAGAATATGAAGACTACTTAGAGATATTTTTTCTTTGTTTTTTTTTCCTTCCTAATTATTAGATTCATTTGTGTTCAAACAACAATTTGCTCCCCTTATAGCCCTCCCCCCCAAAAAAATGTATAATGTCAAGTCAAATTAATTTGCGGTAAGGCAATCATTTCCATAGCAACAAATTCATGTTATTATTACAGGGTCATGACTTCAGTGCAGAGAGCTAAGGCAAGGTGATAAGAGCATTTATTTTATAACTCTTCAGAGCATTCTGCCTTTCTGTTCTTGTTTCTTACCCTGGTTTGGAAATCAAACTAGAATCAGAGAATATGGAGTCATATATACAGTAGAATAACAGATAATCGGTGTTGGAAAGGACTTTAGAGGTCTTCTAGTCTAACCCCCTGCTCAAATAGGAGTGCCTATACCATTTCAGACCAATTGTTGTCCAATTTCTTCTTGAAAACTCCCAGTGTTGGCCTACCTGCAAGTTCCTGTTTGGGAAACCATGATGGTTCTCACTGTCAGGAAATTTCTCCTTATTTCTAGGTTGGTTCTCTCCTTGATTAGTTTCCACCCATTGCTTCTTGTTCTGCCTTCTGATGCTTTATAGAATAATTGAACACACACACAGCCCTCTTCCTTGTGGCAGCCTCTCAAATATTGGAACAGTGCTACAACATTACCCCTAGACCTTCTTTTAGCTAAATTAGACATACCCGCTTCCTGCAACTGTTCTTCATGTGTTTTAACCTCCGGTCCATAGATGGTATTCAGCCAGTTCAGATCGGTTCGCCCGAACCAGTAGTGGAAATTGCCAACACCTCCGCTCTATGATGGATTTTTTAGCTGTGTTTTCAAGCCACACACATGTATGAAAGCTGCATATATGAGCAAAACGCATGCACATATGGCTGTGTGAGTGTGTCAATGTGCGTGCTCACATTTGTAGGGAAAGTAGGGAAAACCGTGCTCCCCTCCCTTAATTGTCTTTGTTGCTCTTCTCTGCACTTAATTCTTTTCAGTCAGTAAGGATTGTGTTCTGACCCCCTCCTCTGTCCAGTAACGAATGCCGAGACAAGCTTAACTGGAATATACTTTAATAGCAAGACACCAAAACCTCGGTGGCTGAAAGCCAAGCAGAACAAACAGATAAGGACCTTGGCAGCAACTCAGGCAAACTCGGCCAGCAATAAACACAGATAAGGCTTAGCAGCAATCCAGCCTGCCAAGCTCACAGTACTGTCCTCCGACGTTCAATCCTGCATTGACTTCTGCAAAGAGGGCCGTGTGAACAAGTATTCCTTTTATAGTCTGGAGAGGAGCCTAATGACCACCAGCTGAGTACAATCCCCTCCTGTAATTGCATAATTGTTCCTGACACCTAGTAGCTCTTCGATGGCATGCATCCAGGAACAACTCACTACTGGTCTCCGGCTCACTCTCCCTTGCCTCCTCCCCACTGGTCCAAGGCTCAGGTGCCTCCTGGTGGCTAACCAGCCTCTCTGTACCCTGCTTGGGGTCAGAACCCTGTCTAGGGTCCTCCACATCCTCCAGAGCCGACTCAGAGGGCCCCTCGCTGTCGGAGTCTGGTGGCAGCTCCAACGGCACCTGCTGGGCCACAACAGGATTGTATGGATTATTCTATGGAACTTGCAAGGAATGGTGAAACTATGTCTCTAAAACTGTGTTGCTGGTTGGTTCCTTCCACAATGGAAAGATTTCCTATTTGGGATGTTTTATTTCTGGTGGAAACCTGCATGGGTGCACAAAGGGTCCTGTACAACACATATTTGTGCCCATGTCATGGAATAATAGATGGAAGGGAGGAAGTGCATTACATGATTCACTGGAACAGAGGTTATGTCTTACCATTTGTCTGTGTCTGTGTGTGTGGAGGTGGCACAGTGATTAAATGCAGCACTGCAATCTACTTCAGCTGACTGCAGTTCTGCAGTTCGGCTGTTCAAATCTCACTGGCTCAGGGTTGATTCAGCCTTCCATCCTTCTGAGGTGGGTAAAATGAGGACCCGGATTGTTGTTGGGGGCAATATGCTGACTCTGTAAACCGCTTAGAGAGGGCTGAAAGCCCTATGAAGCGGTATATAAGTCTAATCTAACTGCTATTGCTGTTGCTATTCTTAAAATGTGTCTGTATTGATAATGAGGGACATGGTGGCTCAGTGGCTAAAATGTAATATATTACTGCACTACTAAGTGCTTGTTCTTGATTGCCATTTTTTTCTTTTTTTGTTGACACTGGATCCTAAATTGCACAAGCAATCTACCACTTTAATATCTTCAATTCCAATGCTACTTGCTATATCTGTTGACATTTGCTTGTCTTCTTTATATTTAATTATAGTTTTCCCCACTCCACTGTGCTCTTTCACTTTCATTACTAGAGTTTGCAGATCATTGATAGTCTTCATCTCTCAAAATAGTGTCAACAGCACAGCACAGTGATTGATGTCTCTTCTTTAATTTTAAAACCACACTCATCTTCCAATCCACTTTTCCTCGATATATATTCACCACTAGCTGATAACCTGGCATCGTCCGGGTATTTATTTATCTTTTATCCTAATCTTGTAGTAGACAGGAAATGCCCTGATATTGTTGAAAATGTCCGGATCAAACATCATTTCTAATGTTGGATTTTGCTGGGTGGTGGGTGGGGTTTTTTTGTTGACTAAGGCTGGATTCCAGATGTCTGATAGGCAGGAAGTATCATCACGTTTATTTATATTGTGGGGGTGTTTCTCTGTAAGAGAATAATTATGGGAGCTATCAAAATAAACACCCCCACAACATGAAGAAACGTGATGATACCACCCATCTACCAGACATCTGGAAACCAGCCCTAGTCAACAAATGAGTCCCACTCACCACTCAGGCCGTTACAACACGAAACAACAATGGACACACAGCCAGTACCAATCAGCACCAATTTACCAATCATGATGCACATCCAATCAATCCACTTACTGAAACAAAGCCAGCACTCCACACACCCCCACCAAGATTTATAGAAAGACGGCAGCTCTGACCATGCTTTAAGCCCAAAACCCAGCCTGAAGATGGTGAGTGAGACCTTGCCACAACATTGCCAAGACAATCTCAATCTTACATGGAAAAAGACCCAAATACAACAAGACCAGCACACATACGCACACACACACACGTTTTCGTAGATTTTCACAGGTGTAGGTATGCTGGTTTTGTTGTATTCGGGTCTTTTCCCCTGTAAGATTGAGATTGTCTTGGCAACATTTTGGCGAGTGAGACCTTGCCGAAATGATGCCAAGACAATCTAAATCTAAATCTAAATCTAAATCTAAATCTAAATCTAAATCTAAATCTAAATCTAAATCTAAATCTAAATCTAAATCTAAATCTAAATCTAAATCTATCTATCTATCTATCTATCTATCTATCTATCTATCTATCTATCTATCTATCTATCTATCTATCTATCTATCTATCCATTCATTCATTTATAGTCCATTTCCGTTATCTTTTTATGCAGTCTTTTATAGAACTCTTCCTGCTTATTATTTGACTAATCCTTTAGACACATTCAATTCTTCCTGGTACTTACACTGTTAACATTTTAACAACTTTCTCTCTTTCAAGCTTAAAAGAGAGAAAAATGCTTAAATTGCAAGCATTTCTCTCCAAGTCTTGAGAAACTTGGCAAAAATGGAGACTGTCTAAAAATTACCCTAGTAGTGCAACATAGAAATATTTTTACTTACCTCCAGACCTATTTTCACATTGTAGTTTCATTCTGGTTGAATCATCCTCACTGCTCCGTGACATTATGTATATATGCCTCTTTGCTTCTCCCGCCTTATCCATTTGGTCAGGGGTGGGCTGTTGGATTTGGGAGAAGATCTAGCTAAGACTCTGTGCAGAGAACCCCCAAATCCCACTCCTGGCTGGCCACGCCCAGCCTTCCCAAGAGTCCCCATGCAGCCTGTTTTGGATGCAGGTAAGAGCAGGGCATGTATGGAGGCTTGGAGAGGGTTAGAAACGAGCCTACCAGAAGTTCAGGAACACTGGACATGGGCCCATTTCCAACCTCCAGGGCAGTGGTGGGATTCAAATAATTTAACAACCGGTTCTCTGTCCTAGATGGGTAGGCATGGCTTGGTGATCATGTGACGGTGGGCGTGGCCAACTCAACGTCACTCACATCGATGGGCGCTCCGCTTTAGCTGTTACAATGTAATGAGGGTTAACCGGAGAGGCGGTTTCTGTAAGCAGGGTAATAAAGATTAAGCTAGAAACAACACCAGAATGTTTCCTTCCTGCCTTCCTTACAGGATTAGCTCTGTAAAGTGCGGGGGAAAAACAAAAGGAGATTTCTTCCAACAACCGGTTCTCTGAACTGCTTAGAAAGTTACCAACCGGTTCTCCTGAATAGGTACGAACTGGCTGAATCCCATCACTGCTCCAGGGCGCCTTTGGAGCCTGGGGAGGCCATTTTCACCCTCCCAGAGGCTCGAGGAAAGTTTCTGGAGCTTGGGGAGTGCAAAAACACAAACACCCCGCCATAGTGCAGGAGCAATAGCAATAGCAATAGCAATAGCAGTAGACTTATATACCGCTTCATAGGCCTTTCAGGCCTCTCTAAGCGGTTTACAGAGAGTCAGCATATTGCCCCCAACAATCTGGGTCCTCATTTTACCCACCTCGGAAGGATGGAAGGCTGAGTCAACCCTGAGCCGGTGAGATTTGAACCGCTGAACTGCTGATCTAGCAGTAGCCTGCAGTGCTGCATTTAACCACTGCGCCACCTTGGCTCCTCCAATTAGGCCACGCCCACCCAGCAACTGGGCAGATAACCCCTTGCTAAAGTGTTTGATTCAGTGGTTTTACTGCCTACAGTAAGAAACCTGATGAAATTTGAAAGAACTTCATCCACTGGCTTCAAATATAGCATTTGATATTTTGTAAATGGAAGCATCCAGAGCCAATATCTTTAGGGTTCAGTGTATTTTTTTAGTGCAATCCTCAACAATAGTTTTAGTTTCATTCATAACTACCTGGTTGCTACAACGACTGCCTGTTTCAGTAAGTGGGGGGGCAATCAAGTTGCAGCATATTTCCCAGGTCTGTTCGTGGTTTTACATTGTTCTCAGAAATAATAATTGGATAGCAAATGCACCACAATTTGTCACCCTCAAGCTGCTAGTCGAATGGTATCAAAATGGAAGTTAATAATAGCTTAGACTCATTGAGTAAATGAGTGCTTAGAAAAACTACCTCCACTAATTAAATTCCCTTGTATCCAAGGATAGATGCTTCTATTCTTAAAGAAGTATTTTTGGCCCTCTGAGTAATTCCTCCATTGTGTCATCTGAGGAAGAACCTCAACATTAGAAGTCTTCAGCATTTTACCCTAAGTTTGAATGGCCTTGTAGGAGTGGTGGGTTCCAGATCCCATTCCAACCAATATGGTTGGAACAGGCCCGGCAGCGTCCATGCGCACACTGCGTGCATGCGTCTTAGTGTCTCCGCAATGCTCCAGCTGCTCTGCAGAGCATCGTGCAGGAGCTGTATGCGCAATGCACTTGCGCGGAATCGCAGAAGCCTTAAAAGACAGGTAGGGAGCTTGGGTGGGTGGGTGGTATCTGGTGCTCCAGGCAGGCTCCGGTATGCCCATACCAGGGCGTACCGCCTGCAACCCACCACTGCCTTGTAGCAACCTTTCAACCATCTGGAGAGCCCACTCTAAAAACAATCAGTGAAGATAAGTATAAGTATAATCTTTATTGTCATTGTACTTAAATACAACTAAATTGGTTGTAACCTCACTGGTGCAAAATAATAGCAGAAATGAAAAAAGAAAGAGAAAGGGGGGGGGGAACCTAATGTGTGCATGGAGTGATTGTGGTTGTATTTAAAAGTCTGACAGCCCAAGGATAGAAACTATCTTTAAACCTATTTGTTCAACTGGCTATACTTTGATGTCTTCTGCCCGATGGTAGAAGTGCAAAGAGACACTGATACTTTCTTTCTTCTTTCTTTCTTTTCCTTCCTTCTTCCCTTCCTTCCTTCTTTTTCTTTCCTTCTTTCCTTCTTTCCTTTTTTCTTCCTTCCTTCCTTCCTTCCTTCCTTCCTTCTTTCTTACTTTTCCTTCCTTTCCTTCCTTCCTTCTTTCTTACTTTTCCTTCCTTTCCTTCCTTCCTTCTTTTTCTTTCCTTCTTTCCTTCTTTCCTTTTTCCTTCCTTCCTTCCTTCCTTCCTTCCTTCCTTCCTTCCTTCCTTCCTTCCTTCCTTCCTTCCTTCCTTCTTTCTTGATGTCTTCTGCCTGATAGTAGAAGTGCAAAGAGACACTGATACTTTCTTTCTTTCTTTTTTCTTTCTTTTCCTTCCTTCCTTCTTTCCTTCCTTCTTTCTTTTCCTTCCTTCTTCCCTTCCTTCCTTCTTTTTCTTTCCTTCTTTCCTTTTTTCTTCCTTCCTTCCTTCCTTCCTTCCTTCCTTCCTTCCTTCCTTCTTACTTTTCCTTCCTTCTTCCTTTCCTTCCTTCTTTTCCTTCCTTCTTCCCTTCCTTCCTTCTTTTTCTTTCCTTCTTTCCTTTTTCCTTCCTTCCTTCCTTCCTTCTTACTTTTCCTTCCTTCTTCCTTTCCTTCCTTCTTTTTCTTTCCTTCTTTCCTTTTTTCTTCCTTCCTTCCTTCCTTCCTTCTTTCTTTCTTTCTTTCTTTCCCTTCCCTTCCCTTCCCTTCCCTTCCTTCCTTCTTTTTCTTTCCTTTTTTCCCTCTTTTCTTCTTTCCTTCTTTCCTTTTTCCTTCCTTCCTTCCTTCCTTCCTTCCTTCTTTCCTTTCCCTTCCTTCGTTCATCCTCCCTCCCTCCCTCCCTCCCTCCCTCTTTGAATTGCTCGTTTTCTGATTCAACCAAAGCAAGTTGATAGCCTGAAGAATTTTCCCAGGCTTCTGCATCCCAGTCTTGCAAATATCTACAACACCAACAGTCCAACACCAACAGTCTGTTCCAAATGGAACTTCAGAAGCTGTCTTTTCTCTTTTCTGGCTTGTTACCCAAGCATACAGGACATAGTCAGAGGGGGGGGGGAAACGTTTGTTTTCCATTGCTTCCTCTGACAATGAATTAGACCCTCCTGTGGGCAGGAGGCACTAAGGTGGGATTCGGGGCTTTGCTCTTATACAAAGCTACTACTTTGTGGTTTAGCAGAGTCCCCAGGCGCCATTAGTGACATGGACTTGCCCGTGGCTGTACATTTTGTATTCATAGAATCCGACATGCAGAAAGAGTCAGACAGTCTGAATCAACTGAAGTCTCCTGAATGACAAAGGTTGGCTGCTATGAACTGAAAGTTGACTTATGAGTATTTTTTTAAAAAAAAAAACAAACTAAAATAGGTTCCTGAACTTGGATGAAAATCATCAGATGAATAATCTCTTTCACCTCGGCAAAATGAGGAGACCCAGATTGTTGGGGACAATATGCTGACTCTGTACAGTACTTAGAGAGGGGCTGTAAAGCGGTTCCATCACAAAACCGTGTTCGACTAAAGCGCGCTCGGCGAAACCGCGTAGCTGACGTCATCAGCAGGGCGACAACAGCGCGGAGACAGAAGCACGCTGTAAACGCTAAAACCTAAAATTAACCCCTAAACCTAAACCTAACCCCCCTAAACCTAATCCTAAACCTAACCCTAAACCTAACCCTTAACCTAACCCTAAATCTAACCCTAACCCTTAACCTAACCCTAAAGCTAACCCTAACCCTTAACCTAACCCTAAAGCTAACCCCAACCCTTAACCTAACCCTAAAGCTAACCCTAACCCTTAACCTAACCCTAAAGCTAACCCTAAAGCTAACCCTTACCTTAAGTTGAATCGGCTTGCTTTCAAAGCACTATTTAAAGGGCCCATCTTTCTCCACGCTCGCTGTTGTTGCCCTGTTGATGACGTCAGCGACGCGGTTTAATCGGGCGCGGCTTAGTCGAGCGCGGTTTTGTCGTGCCATGCTGTAAAGCACTGTGAAGTGGTATATAAGTCTAAGTGCTGTTGTCATATTGCTATAAACACGTAGATTGTGGAAATCCATGTCTGCATTCATTCATTACAACTGCACTCTTTCATTACAGCTGATTCAATCATTCATTGCCTAACATATTTTGTTATGACATAAACAGGCTTGAAAGGCAAGAATTGTGGTACACTGGCAGCCTGCAGAGCTGGCAGCAGAGTCGGACAGTGAGGAGGTTGGGGAGGAAGATGGGCCAGTCCTGTAGTCTGGGGAAGGCTCGGATGAGGGATCTGCGTCAGAGGCAGAGAGGGGGCCAAGGCCATCTGGAGCCTCTGGAGTCTGACATCAGCGAGGCAGAAGAACAATGTGAGTCTGTTCCCAGTTTGCGCATGCGCAGAGATGCCGGAAGGCAAGAACAGTTAAGACAAAAGGGGCGACTTGGCAGTAAGGCTTGGAGATGTTTGGCCCCTCCCATAAGACATAGAAGAGGAGCAAACAGAGGTGAGCCTTTGCAGGAAGCAATTAGTTCATCCTGGTCGGTACAACTCTGAGATGCTCCATTTAACTCTGTGCTACGTTTGGCCTTGCAAAACTAACTGGCAATTTGGTCTCTGGCAGGGTTTCAAGGGAGGTAAAGATGGGAGTTTATCAACATTACCCCAAAAGACTTTGGCAACTCCAGCAGACATCTGTCAGACTCTTCACAGACTATTCACAGCCATTTAGCAATAGCAATAGCAATAGCAGTTAGACTTATATACCGCTTCATAGGGCTTTCAGCCCTCTCTAAGCGGTTTACCGAGTCAGCATATTGCCCCCAACAATCCGGGTCCTCATTTTACCCACCTCGGAAGGATGGAAGGCTGAGTCAACCTTGAGCCGGTGAGATTTGAACAGCTGAACTGCAGAACTGCAGTCAGCTGAAGTAGCCTGCAGTGCTGCACTCTAACCACTGCGCCACCTCGGCTCATATTTAAATAAAAGAGGGTTTGGGGGATCAAGAGTGTGATTTATGCTTTCTCAGGAAGCCTACAGAACAACAAGGAGTAACACATTAAAAGCCCTGAGACCATAGAAAAGTGGAATGCAAATTTATCAGTAGGAAAAAAAGGAAAGGTTTAATTTAAAAATAAGATTTTAAAAACGTTGTTCAGCTGTTTTGCTGGGAATAAAAGGAATGGGAACAGAAATATTGAAGTTGACTTCTAACAAAGAATGAGTGCTTTCCTATTTTCTATAAATTTTCATACATTTCTTTCAGCATCTTCACTAAATATTATTATCTGGGCAATATTCATAATATATGGAAGCGATTAAGTTAAATCATAATCAATATAATTACACCATATTCAGATACGTTTCTGCTTCCAAGGGTCCTGAGTTGGCTTATTTCCAGGTGTGATTTTCACAGAGTCTTCATATTTACAGTTTCGTGTCTCTTTGCCATGAGGATTTCTCTCCGATCTCCACATTTTTGGGTGGAATTATATGGACTTAAGCAAAGAACCTAAGATCAGATTCTGTGGAAAAGCACCTCTAAAGACGTGAATCCAGTAACAGCCTTATTGTGTTACCTTCATTTGAACTCCGGTGTCTGACTTTATTGACGTCCTAGCCAAGAATTACGTGACAAAGTTTTTCACCCTTTCGTAGTAAATGTGTTTTTTATTTTCCATTTTCATTACGTACAGTCACATATACACTGTGCATAACCGGGGCCCTATAACAATAAACAATAAACACAGCCATTCCTCTTGTCAACAATACCCCCCAAAATAGAAACCCAATGTACCTCTTCGATCCTCCATACACCCTTTCTTTCTCTCCCCTCCAACTTTCCATCTTCCCTCCATCATTCCCCTCTACCCTACTTCCCCTCCCCCTCTACCACTCCTCTACTCCCTCCCTTCCTTCTCACCCTCCCTCCCATCCTCTCTCCCAGCCTCTCTATCCCTCTACTCCCTCCCTTCTTCTATCCCTCTACTCCTCCCTTCGGTGTATTTCTACTATCTATTAATATATTCAGTTTGTCCTATTTTTACAGTGAAATTAAAGAGCAACAGTATACAAGTGCAGTCGCGTTACTTTAAAATCTAACACATACTATATATCCCCCCTCCTCCCCTCCCCCTTAACTCCCCAGACAAGGTTTTTCGCCCTTTCAATGAAAAGGGGGAAAACAAATGTTCAGAATAGAGAGAGAGAGAGACTGCAGCATGAATGAAAAGCTGCATTGAGAAAGAGCTCAAATGCATCCTGTGATAACCATATAAAGGGTAAAGATGTAAAAGGTACAGTATATGAGGTACCTTGCTCAATAGTAGTAACTCTGAGAGGGAGCTTGGAGTCCTAGTGGACAACCATTTAAATAGGAGCTAGCTGTGCAGCAGCTGCCAAAAAAGCCAACACAATTTTAGGCTGCATAAACAGAGGGATAGAATCAAGATCATGTGAAGTGTTAATACCACTTTATAATGCCTTGGTAAGGTCACACTTGGAATACTGCCTCCAGTTTTGGTCGCCAGGAATTGGGTATGCCTAGTTTAATGAAGAGAAGGACTAGGGGAGAGATAATAGCAGTGTTCCAATATCTCAGGGGTTGCCACAAAGAAGAAGGAGTCAAACTATTCTCCAAGGCACCTGAGGGCAGAACAAGAAGCAATGGATGGAAACTAATCAAGGAGAGAAGCAACTTAGAAGTAAAGATAAATTTTCTGACAGTTACAACAATTAATCAGTGGAACAACTTGCCTCCAGAAGTTGTGAATGCTCCAACACCGGAAGTTTTTAAGAAGATGTTGGATAACCATTTGTCTGAAGTGGTGTAGAGTTTCCTGCCTAAGCAGGGGGTTGGACTAGAAGACCTCCAAGTTCCCTTCCAACTCTTCTCTTCTCTTTTCTTCTTTTCTCTTCTCTTCTATTTTATTTTATTCTATTCTACTGTCTTTCAGATACCTTGCTGGTTCCCACCCTCATGTAATCTGATTTTGCTGTTGTTGTTGTGGAGAGGTATTCTACTCACTGCTAGCTAGAACTCTATGTCTCTTACTCTATTGGTAAGCACTTGTTTTTAACACTGTTGGGGGAAGGTTTGTGGGCTTGTTAAAATGAAAGAGAGAGTTTATGAACACTAATATGAAATAGGTGGTATGCTTCATCTGTCCAGGACTGGATCACATTTCCTTTCATGTTTCTGGATTCAACAAATCCAATATATTTTTGCCCCAACAAGATCAAGGTGTGAACTCAATTATCTGGTATTAATGATTGTCAGAGAAGGCACAAATACCTCTTCAGCCAGTCAGAAGTATATATAAAAAAAAACACCATGAATGAACAATTGCATGGATACAGCCATCTCACAAGTCTCATAATGTGGTTGCTATTTTTCAAATGAAAAGGGGGAAAAATAATGAATCCAGACGTCTGGATGTCCAACAGAAAGAAGAAGATCAAATGATCTGTGGTAAAATTGCCAACAATTACCAATACTTGCTGTCTTGCTGTTCAAGAGTTTGTTTGTTTGGTTTTTTTAAAAAAAATATAGAGATTCTTGAATTGTGATAAAAATGCACAAATTGATTATTCATGTTCCTGTCATTCTTGACATGACAACTTTTGTAAGGGTATTCTTGAGGACTTATCATTCAAGGGCTGGGTGAACCTTCTTGATTTCTTCTGTGCCGTCTCCAAGATCTGGGTGCAATATTGATGACATCGTGAAATTCATCCACTGATGTTTTGACTCAGTCCTATTGAATGATGCCTGTGAAGGAATTCAAGGATATCTCATTCTTTGATTTGCTTCTCTTTTATGCCACCCTATTTTTATTTTTTTATTTTTGCAGAGAAAATGAAACGGTTTAGGCATTTCTGCAAACGTAGCATTTGAATTCCTGTAGCGCTCAGACATTTCATCCAGTTGTTTTGACCTGATGCTGAGGGATTCTGTTTCGTTTTGCAGAGATTTGATCCAAATCGATCCCTTTTAGCTTGATATTTGAAACTGGGAAATCATCTGCACGGCCATCAAGCTGCTCTTTTAACGTGTCCACACATGCGTGCAAGGTGCAATTGTTGAATGTCAAAGTTTGGCGCTTCCTGTCGCACATGGAGAAAGAGAGAACTTCGACACACACTTTCTCACCGTGGAACAAGTTCAGAAGCTCTTGACTGTGGCACTTCACATTTATTTCACAGGAAGGAAGCAAGGAAGGTGTGAAACAGTTGCAGCAGGCTGACAGACACATATTATCCCCAGAATATATTAAAAAGAGGGGAAAAAATCATATCCGGGAATTATTGGATCAGCTGTAATGAAAGAGTGCAGTTGTAATGAATAAATGCCACTTACAAATGGTGCCTCCATAATAGATTTCTACAATCTACATGGTTATAGCAATAGAACGTAAACTTACATACCACTTCATGGCGCTTTACAATCCTCTCTAAGCAGTTTACAGAGTCAGCATATTGTCCCCAACAATCTGGGCAGAGATGGTATTCAGCCGGTTCAGACTGGTTCGCCCAAACCGGTAGTGCTGAACTGCCAAAACATCCTATGTAGCAGTGGTGGGATTCAGCCAGTTCGCACCTATTCGGGAGAACCGGTTGGTAACTTTCTAAGTTGTTCAGAGAACCGATTGTTGGAAGAAATCTCCTTTTGTTTTTTCCACTTTACAGGGCTAATCCTGTAAGGAAGGCAAGAATGAAACATTGTTGTTTCCAGCCTAATCTTTATTGACCTGCTTACAGAAACTGGCATCCATCAACCTGAGTGACCTTGAGTTGGCCACGCCCACCCAGTCACATGACCACCGAGCCCCACCTACCCAGATGGTCATTAGAGCAGAGAACCGGTTGTTAAATTATTTGAATCCCACCACTGCTATGTAGCCTCATTTTTATGTTGTGCACATGCGTGCAGGCCACACAAGTAACACACATGTGCGGAAGGCTGCACACATACATGGAAGGCGCACGCGGTCTCAGTTGCGAACCAGTGGTAAACCTAAGTGAATTTAGGTCAAATGTTGATCAATTGGTTGTGACAGAATCAACCAATTGACTTGTTGTCCAGCCCAACATCCTATGTAAGTTAACCAGATTTCATGGCTAAAGCAGGACAAGAACTCACTACCTCTTGTTTCTAGGTTCATCCTTGAACCAGTAGAGTGAACTGGCTCTCTGTTGTTTTAATCTAATTCATCAGACTCATATTGTCCAAACTAATGGAATCTTTCTCCTTCTCTGTCTCTCTTTGTCTGTGTCTACATGGGCAGGCACATTAAAATTTGCACACACATATAAAGAGAGTATAATGACAGCAGAGGTGAGAGACATATTTACTTATATCACAGAAAGAGACCATTAACAAAACATTAACTCTGAATTACCCAGATGTTCTGCTACTAAATAGCTGCATTTAAGAAATGTCATTATTTACTAAATCTGGGATATATTAAATCTCCCAGTGCATTCCGATTCAACTATATCCACAATGAAACTGGTCTTTGTCATTATTATTTTTTCCTCAAGGACACCTTGAAATTGGGGTATTTTTTGGACCCGTTGGCCACTATGGATTTATAGCCAAAAAAAACAAACAAATGGACAATTAAAACAAAGAACAAAGCAATCTTAATCTTTTTTCTCTGCCATACGGATGCCACCTACACGGATTTCTTTTTGGCAAAATCACTTAAAATATCAATTTCCAATTTTTGTGGGTATTTTTTAGGGGGCATAAAACACTTAAATGCTTCTCTTTGTTAACATTGTGTCAAAACATGGTAGTGTTTTATTATAGTTTTACCGTAGACTTTATTCAAAATAACCTACACTCAAAGGGATCAAGGTTGCATTATTTTTGGTCTATGGATAACCTACGTTTTTGTTTTTTTTTTTAAAAAAAACCATGTACGGAGTTCAGTGGTGAGAAAAATAGGATCCTGCACATAGGGAAGAAATAACAGTTGCACAGATACAGTACAAGACAGGCAGTACTTGGCTCAACGTGGCTCAATCTGTGGGAGGGTCTGGGTGTCCCAATGGACCACCACTTAAATAAGAATCATTATCATGCTACAAGTGTCAAAAAAACCAATACAGTCTTGTTGTGGCCCAGCAGGAGCCGTTGGAGCTGCCACCAGACTCCGACAGCGAGGGGCCCTATGAGTCGGCTCTGGAGGAGGTGGAGGACCCTGGACAGGCTGCCAACTCCTAGCAGGGCGCAGAGAGGTTGGTTGGCCACCAGGAGGCGCCTGAGCCTTGGACCAGTGGGGAGGAGACAAGGGAATGTGACCCCGACGTCATGCATTGGAACAGTGGGGAGGAGCCAAGGGAGTTGTTCCTGGACAACAAAGAGCTAATAGGCGTAAGGAGCAGTTACGCAGTTACAGGAGATAATTGCACTCAGCTGGTGGTAATTAGGCTCCTCTCAAGACTATAAAAGGAATGAGTGTGCATACACCCTTTGCAGGAGTCAATGTATTCATTAAAGTTGAAGAACTCTCGTGGCTAGCTTGGCAGGCTGGATTGCTGCCAAGGTTAGTCTGTGTTGGATTGCTGCCAAGGCTTGGACTGTGCTGGAGTGCTGCCAAGGTCCTGTCTCTGTGTTAATAAATCCTGGAAATATCCTTCTCTCGGCAGGCTTTGGTGTAGGACAAGGGGGGTCAGAACACAATGCTAAGCTAACATTTTTCAACAGAGTTGGGAGACAGGTAGACACAGAAAAGAATGCATCTCTGTGTGTACATACACACATTCCCTTTAGCTATTTCACTCGGATAAGTGCTGGACAATGTGCCCATTACAGAATTCTTTTTAAAAACTAGCTTTTGATCCATTTCTTGCCTTTCCATTTTGCACTTAGTGGTAATTGCTACTGCCTCCTTCATTTCTTACTTGAACCATTCATTATGTTCCCATTTCTATTACTATTCAGGAAATCGCTTCCATTATTGTTACTTTTCTAAAATGGGTTATCTCACACATTTTCTTAACATTGCTTCCCCCCCCTTCTCTTAGAGTGTTTATTAAACACTCTATGCTTTACGAATTAACACTTTGACAATTGGAGCGTTATTTCATTTAGCTTATTGACTTTGATAACGGTTGGGTTAAACATTGTATTTAGTATTAGTATTTAGTATTTAATAAATTAACCCAATCCCGAAGGATTCCCTTCATCACTAAATAAAATGCAAGAGTCTGACAGTTATCAGCTGCCTTCAGAATCGGACATCAGTGAGGCAGATGAACAGCTGGAGCCTGTTCCCACTATGCACATGTGCAGAGTTGCCAGACGAAGGGAGCAGCTAAGAACAAGGGTCGACTTGGGAGTAAGGCCACAGGTGGACACTTAGTGGCCCCTCCCATAAGGAATAAAAGAGGCATGAAAGGGGAGTGGAGTTTGCAGGAGACAATTCAGTTCTTTCTAGCACTTCAGCCAAGTATTGTGGCATCTGAAAGATATCGGCCTGGCTACTCTCCAAGCCTGAGGTCGGTAATTGTGAACTATATTGAAAGGCTATGGGCCGGGATTTTGCTGGAGAGGAATTCACTGTAAATTAAATAAAAGGGGTTTATGGGATGAACACTTGGTCTCGTGATGCGGGGGAAGCCTAGGGCGCTCTGCCCAGGTACACACTGGGAACAGGCTCTAGCTGTTCGTCTGCCTCACTGATGTCTGACTCTGAAGACAGCTGGTAACTGGCATATGGCTCTGGTACCCCCTCTCTGCCTCCGACACAGAGCCCTCATCCGAGCCTTCCCCAGACTCCAGGATTGGCCCATGCTCCTCCCCAACCTCCTCACTGTCCGTCTCTGCTGCCAGCTCTGCTGGTTGCTGTCGGGCCACAAGAACTCATGACCTGAGGGTGGCAGCTGAAGCTTTTCATTTGGATCTACATAATTTCCGGAGTATGGTCTGAAATATTTTCTAACAGAACCAGTAAGGAAGTTCTGACCTTCTGCCACTTTCCTAGTCTAGCTTAGTCAACAGTATACTCATGCTGACTTAAACCCATTGGCTGCATTAAATTGACATTTACTTGGAAATGTCAGAAACTTGCCAGCAGTGCTTTATTTTATATTATTTTATATTCCTTTTTATATAATTCTCTCACAGACATATTACTCACAGGTTCTGTTAATTAAATGTCTTTAGCTGTAGCCAACAGAAACAAGAATTCCAGCGGGAATTATTCATCCTTCGCAGCCAAAAGTAAATACATAAATAAAATAAAGAAACCCAAAGTTCATGGCTCCCTGGAGAACCAAATTCATCCCACACAGCATGACCTATGTTGTGTTGAAGAGCAGAATGTAAAGGGCACAATCAAATATGAAAATGAGAGCAGGAGTGGTATTTTTTCTATAGGAAAATGCAGATGTCAACTCACAAAGAATCCCTGGCCTGCTCTCGAGTTGCCATAGGAAAGAGGGTGAGGGGTGGCAGATTGGAAAGTAATGAAACAGCATGGCAGCAAAGGATAGATGCACATTCCAGACTTATCTATCTCAAGGCTGTCTCCTAGGTTTCCCACAGCAGCCAGAGGGGGAGAGTGATCTCTACAGTCCGCGAAAGTGCTCCGTTGGAGAATGTGATTTATGACATACCCTGGGGAGGGGGGGGACCAGGATCATAATTGGGCCATAAATTATGGTAGGGTCAGAGCTGGCTTCACTTGGGTACGTGCAGACATGTTGCTCCTAATAAATAACTGGATTTCTTTTTGAAGCTTGGCTCGAGGCTCATGATTTAATTAGGGCATCTGTCGGAACTCTGACAGCAAAGAATTTTTTAATAAAATTGTAACTTGTGCAATGCATGTGAAGGAAAACATCAAGGAATACCCAAAATTAATTTTGAAAATAACAAGGAGTCAGATTAGACTTTTCTGCTTAATTTCTGCTGGAAAGCATTAAAAAAAATCAGTGGGCCTCCTGCTGAACATTCTGGAACATGCAAGGTAGCAATAGCAATAGCAGTTAGACTTATATACTGCTTCATAGGGCTTTCAGCCCTCTCTAAGTGGTTTACAGAGTCAGCATATTGCCCCCAACAACAATCCGGGTCCTCATTTCACCCACCTCGGAAGGATAGAAGGCTGAGTCAACCTTGAGCCGGTGAGATTTGAACTGCTGAACTGCAGATAACAGTCAGCTGAAGTGCCCTGCAGTACTACACTCTAACCACTGCGCCACCTTGGCTCATCAACCAGATGCCTTCCAGAAGATCAGAGAAATGAATAGAATAGCCTTCCTTTGTTTATGTCCTCCCAAGTAATGTCGAAAGCATGCTTTTTCTTAGAGCAAACATTCAGCAAGTCCTAAAATTCTCCAAAGCCCCTGAAGGCAGAACAGGAAGGAATGGATGGAAACTAATCAAGGAGAGAAACCAACTTAGAACTAAGGAGAAATTTAATAGTTAGTGAAGACAATTTAGATTTAGATTTAGATTTTACTTTATTTGTATGCCGCCCTTTTCCCTGAGGGGACTCAGGGCGGCTCACAACTCAAGGGAGGGGAAAAACAGACAAGTTACAAACATGAAAACCATACACCGTTAAAAAATACAACAGTCATACCATTCGAGTGGGGTTGCAAGTCTTTAGCCCCAGGCCTGTTGGAACAGCCAGCTTTTAAGGGCTATGCGGAAGGCCTGGAGGGTGGTGAGGGTACGAATCTCCACGGGGAGTTCGTTCCAGAGGGTCGGAGCGGCCACCGAGAAGGCCCTCCTCTGAGTAGTAGCCAGTCGACATTGGCCGGCTGATGGAATTCGGAGGAGGCCTAATCTATGGGATCTTATTGGTCTAGTGGAGGTAATTGGCAGTATTGAACAACTTCCCTCCAGAAGTTGTGGGTGCTGCATCACTGGAGGTTTTTAAGAAGAAATTAGACAACCATTTGTCTGAATCAGTATAGGGTCTCCTGCTTAAACAGGGCGTTGGGCTCGATGATTTCCAAGGTTCCTTCCAACTCTTTTATTCTGTTAATTGCTTAAAAAAAACCAGATTATTTATATATTTTCCTTAACATACACAAGTGCTTTATGAACAGCATATCATCTGGGTTAATTTGCTTACATAATATTAGATGCCTTGATGGCAGCAAAAATTGTATATGCACAACACTGGAAAAACGAGGAACTACCCATAGAAGAAGATGTAATTTAAAGAAAAAGATTATGCAGAAAGGGATAGATAAAAGATATTAAAGATAAAGAAGATACAGAATATTTTCAAGTATGGAACTTATTCTATCAATGGTTGGACACTATAAGTAGAAATTGGAAACTGGAAAAATACTATTATGTATGTATTAAAAACATTTAATATATTATAATATAATATAATATAATATAATGTAATGTAATGTAATGTAATGTAGTGTAGTGTAGTGTAGTGTAGTGTAGTGTAGTGTAGTGTAGTGTAGTGTAGTGTAGTGTAGTGTAGTGTTGTCTTGTGTTGTGTTGTGTTGTGTTATGTTATGTTATATTATATTGTTGTGTTGTGTTTATATTATATTATATTATACTATACTGTACTATACTATACTATACTATACTATACTATACTATACT